>NC_085875.1:13720089-13742589 GCF_034702125.1 Engraulis encrasicolus
AGACTCTCAAACCTGGGACGTATACTGGTTAAGTGATAAACCAGGCTTAGTTAAAAAATATATATTTTTTAGGGGCTTTTGTGCCTTTATTGATAAGAAAGTGGAGATTATGACAGGAAATGAGTGTGGGGAGAGAGACGGGGAAGGATCGGCAAACGTCCCAGGCTGGTATCGAACTCTGATTGCCGGTGTAGTAACACAGGGCCCTACCATTTGGCCACGGCAGGACCTAAACCAGGCTTAGTTTACCAACAATGAGGGGTAAACCTGCTAATACCTACAGGCATCATTTACTTAAGATAATTAGTCCAACAGGCTCTTCTATTAGATGATTTACCACTACCACAAGGTTAACTTAACCTGGTTAACAACTGAACCGGCTTCTTAGTATACATCCCACACTTAAAACCCTGAATTGTTTTGTAATCTAGCAATTGAAGGAGGGCTTTCTTGTTGTCTTGCCCAGGGGCCCATGGAATAATAATCCGTCCCTGTGTGGATGGTGGCTCCATCGTTTGTCTACACAACTCACCAGCAAGTGACTTTACATTGTCAATAACAATAACAACAGTGATGCAAATATTATAATAATAGTTGAATTTATTGTTTTATATTAGATAGTCTTTGTTATGATGATGATGATGAAGATGATGATGATTCTCCTCCTCCTTCTTCCTCTTCCTTTTCTTCTTCTTAGTAGGCCTAGTAGTGGTAGTAGTAGTAATAGCATTATTCTTAGTATTTGTGTTATTAGTGTTATTTATTTATTTATTTATTTCTAGAAACTGTGCTCTTGTCATGCTCTACTGTATCAGCTTATTGAATAGGAGCTCAGTTAGGAAATACAAGTTCCGCACAATACACCATAGGCCTACACACAAGACAATAATGACTCATTCTATTTCCTCTCTTCTTCTTTTTTTTCTCTCATTATCTTTTCCGCTCTCCTTCGTCCACCACGTTTTATTCTCATTGAATTGTTTATTATTACCTCCATGAGGCAAACACGATGAGGAGGAGGCGGCGGCGGCGGCGGTTTTGCTGCACTTAAGAGTGCACTGATAATTCCTCCCTTTTGTTTTAAGGTCTCTCTGTTGCTAGTCTGACTCACTCACTCCCATTCTCTGCATTGAGTATTATTCAAGGTCTATTTCTAGCTCGTGTGGGTATTGTTGGCAGCCCCGACCAGGGACGCCGACAGGGGGGGACAAAGGGGTCAGTTGTCCCTGGCCCATAGAGAGAGGGGGCCCATAATCTGGTCCTCATTACATAGTATTCATTGGATCAGGGGCCCTTTCAAATGACTTTGTCCCGGGCCCAGCAAAAGTTGTCAGCGGCCCTGGCCGCGACTATTGTCAATGTCTTTCATATGGAAATGCGGGTAACATGCGCATCTTGCTTGTGCTGCTTCCCAAAGTTGCTGTGTGCAGCTCTCCTTTTCAAACTATCGGTGAAGGCGTACCGTACACAGCATACACTGGATTAATCAAGACTTGTGCCTCCAGCCTTGGTGCAACTTGCAATGTGATTCATTGAAGTTATTGACCATTTTATTAAAGCTGTGTTGTTATAAGATTATACTTTAGCAGCTATGGATGTTTCCACTGGGTTTCTTTTGAAAGTTTCACAATGACTTATTCACAAAGTTTTACTGTTGTAAGGATCCCTACAACTTTCCTCTGGCTGGAGAATTTGGGTTGCTACCTCTCTTCTTATGGACTACAAAGTAGCTTATAGCCAGGGAGAGTGTGAGCTCTCTCTCGCTTTCTTTCTCTCTCTCTGTCTCTCTCTCTGTCTCTCTCTCTCTCTCTCTCTCTCTCTCTCTCACACACACACACACACACACACACACACACACACACACACACACACATGCACACATACAGTCCCAAGAAAAAGTTTGTACACCCTTTGAAATTTCTTACCTTTCTGTTAAAATTGGTCATAAAACATGGTCTGATCTTCCCGGAAATCACATGAAGGAACAACCAGAGTCTGCTTTAACTAATTCAACCCCAACATTTACAAGTTTTCATATTTTCATTGGTCATAAGATGTAAACATTCACAGGACAGCAAGGCATAAGTAAGTACACCCTAGCATTCAATAGGTTTTAACCCTAAGTTAGTCACAATAACCTCAACCAGATGTTTCCTGTAGTTGCAGATCAGATTAACAAAACAATCTGGATGTATCTGGTCTCCCTCTTCTTTAGAAAACTGCCTCTCGTCAGCAAGGTTTGTGGGATGTCTGGAGTGCATAGCTTTCTTGACTTCATGCCATATAATCTCAATTGTTTTTTGTCAGGGCTTAGACTGGGCTATTCCAGAATGTGTATTTCATTATTATGAAGCCATTCTAAAGTCTATTTGCTTCTAAAGTATGGGTTGTTGTTCAGGACCCATACTCTTGTGTGCTTCAACTGTTTGACAGACTATCTCACTTTTTTCTGTAGAATATCTCGATAAACTTCTGAGTTCATTGTTCCACTGATAATAGCAAACTGAAAAGGGCCAGAGGTAGGAAGGTAGCCGCATATAATGATGCTCCCACCACCATACTCAAAGGTGGAGATGATGTTTTGGTGAAGGTGTGGTTCTCCAGTTCTCCTCCAAACATGACATTGTGTGTTCCCCTGAACAATTCAACTTTGGTTTCAACGTTGGTCTACAGAATATTTTGCAGTAATTCTATGAAGCATATAAATGCTTTTTCGCAAACCTCAAAGGTGCAGCAATATTTTTTTGGTCGGAAACCCCATTAATTTTAGATTGGCTGAATTAATCCCATTTTTAGCTATTCTTGGTTACATCTCCTCTTCTGAGTATGGTGGCGGGAGCATCATTATATGCGGCTTCCTTGCTGCCTCAGGCCCTTGACAGTTTGCTATTATCAGTGGAACAATGAACTCAAATTTATTGTGATATTTTACAGAAAAAACGTGAGGAAGTCTGTCACACAGTTGAAGCACACAAGAGTATGGGTCCTGAAATGTGACAACAACCCATACTTTAGAAGCAAATCGACTTTAGAATGGCTTCATAATAATGAAATACACATTCTGAAATAGCCCAGTCAAAGCCCTGACAAAAACAATTGAGATTATATGGCATGAAGTCAAGAAAGCTATGCACTCCAGACATCCCACAAACCTTGCTGACGAGAGGCAGTTCTCTAAAGAAGAGGGAGACAAGATACAAACAGATTGTTTTGTTAATCTGATCTGCAACTACAGGACAGGTCTGGTTGATGATATTGCAACTAACTGAGGGTTAAAACCTACTTAATGCAAGGGTGTACTTACTTATGCCCTGCTCTCCTGTGAATGTTATGGCCTTATGACCAATAAAAATATGATAACATGTAAATGTTTGGGTGGAATTAATTAAAGCAGACTCTGGTTGTTCCTTCTTGAGATTTCCGGGAAGATCAGACCATGTTTTATGATCAATTTTGACAGAAATGTAAGAAATTTCAAAGGATGTACAAACTTTTTCCTGGGACTGTACACACACACTACACACACATTACACACACATCTGCTCTGCTGCAGGATGGAGGTTTTTCCAAATGTCCAGTTGCAGAAGCTCTTTAACCCACAGGGCTTCTCCCATTCCTATTGGTTGTTTTCACGCCAAGTGACCCACTTTCTTGCGCGTGATTGGTCGACTGTATCAGGTGTGCTCCCAACCGGCTGGCCCGAGAACTCTTCTGCCTCACCAGATGTGTCAATGCCGGGCAACGCCACCTCAGCCGTTCCGAGTCGAGAATGACGAGGAGTAGACGTGTGTGTGTGTGTGTGTGTGTGTGTGTGTGTGTGTGTGTGTGTGTGTGTGTGTGTGTGTGTGTGTGTGTGTGTGTGTGTGTGTGTGTGAGGCGAGAATGACGGGGAGAAGATGTGTGTGTGTGTGTGTGTGTGTGTGTGTGTGTGTGTGTGTGTGTGTGTGTGTGTGTGTGACGGTGACGGTGACGAAGACAGAAAGCGGTAGTGTGTGTGTGTGTGTGTGTGTGTGTGTGTGTGTGTGTGTGTGTGTGTGTGTGTGTGTGTGTGTGTGTGTGTGTGTGCGGGCGTGTGTTTCCCTCCTGACAGGAGGACAGGAACTCGCAGGAACACGCAGGTCTCAGCACACATGGCCGGGGGCGGGGCCGCGTGGGAGAGGAAGGAGAGAGAGAGAGAGAGAGAGAGAGAGAGAGAGAGAGAGAGAGAGAGAGAGAGAGAGAGAGAGAAGTAGAATGTGAGAGACGAGGAAAGAAAGTGGAAGTGTGTGTGTGTGTGTGTGTGTGTGTGTGTGTGTGTGTGTGTGTGTGTGTGTGTGTGTAAAAGTGTGCAAACGTGTGAAAGAGACAGAGGAAGTAGGATGAAGAAGGAAAGTATGTGTGACAGAGAGGAAGAGGAAGAGGAAGAGGGAGAGAAACGGAGCGGGACAGAGAGAAAATATATTTGCCTCCATGTGCATGTGTGGTAGAAATACAAAATAGCTGTGGTATGTTAATAGCCTGTGTATGGCATTAGACAAAGTGTGAGCAGAGTGTATCCATGCATGATAGTGCATATGGATATGTGGTACACATTTGGTGTGTGTGTGTGTGTGTGTGTGTGTGTGTGTGTGTGTGTGTGTGTGTGTGTGTGTGTGTGTGTGTGTGTGTGTGTGTTTGTGTGGATTCATGTTCACTCTAAGTACAAACGTACATACTGTATAGTCATCCTTCATACATCATCCACACATCATAAATCTTCTGGACACATTATGACACACACACACACACGCACGCACGCACGCACGCACGCACGCACGCACACACACACACACACACACACACACACACACACACACACACACACACACACACACAGCAAATCTGTTGGACATATCCATACTTTCTGTCTGTCTTTGTTGCACACACACACACACACACACACACACACACACACACACACACACACACACACACACACACACACACACACACACACACACACACACACACACACACACACACACACACACACACACACACACCACACACACTTGACGATGACGCACATAGAGACCATATGGAAACCTCCACAGCCTCCGAGTGAGTCACTGAAGACAGACTGACAGAACGTGACAACAAACAACGAATGACTAAATAAAAGAAGGAATGAATGAATGAAGGAATGAATAAAGGCATGAGTGAGTGAAAGAGTGAATGAAAGAGTGAATATTGAGTTTGAGTTTCATTTCACTTTACTTTCATAAATGAACAAATGATGGAGATGTAACATGTGTAAGGCAAGATGAAATTGAAAAATGAATGAATGGATGAATGAATGAACGAACAAACGAACGAACGAACGAACGAATGAATGAGCAGACAAACAGATGAAGAGGTGAAAGAAAGAGGTAGCCATGGGTAGCTGAGCTAGTGTGTCACCAGGGAAAGGGTGCTTGTGGTGTGAGGAGAGGAGAGGAGAGTCCGTATACTGTGCAGGGAGAATCCGTGACTGTACTGACTGTATAGGCTCCCATTGTTGTGCTCTGGGGCCTCCAGGCTGCCCTCTCCTCTACTGTGGCCCCAGCACGCACCACCTTACCGGGGGAGCCAATCTGTCAAGCCCAGCCTCCAGTACCACCACCAGCAGCTCCCAGCTTCACCCACCACCAAGCAGGGCAAGCCTTAGCAGCTGCCGGGGGCAGAGCAGTGTGTGTGAGAGAGAGAGAGAGAGAGAGAGAGAGAGAGAGAGAGAGAGAAGGATGTATGTTGGAAGAGGAAAGGGAAAGGAAGGAAAGAGATAGTAGTACCAGAGAGAGTAGAGAGAGAGAGGTTCCATTGGCCCATTGTTTCCGGGTTCTATTATTGGGGGGGAAATCCCCCTTTAGGCAGACCTAGGCAGACCTGAGGACTGTTCTATTCAATGCTAGGAGCATTATGACACGCCCCTTTAGGCAGACCGGAACCTGGTCGCGTTAGGTGCCCATAGAAACCTATTATGTTGGCATATCTCTATACTTAAAGAATCTCTGGTAGTACTGTAATGGAGTAAATGGAAGGAAGAGGGAACATTAAAGGACAAAATGCACTATTTTGAACATTTAGCCCCTTTTCTGAATTGCCTTCAATAAAGTAGAGATGTGGAAAAGAGAGGTGGGGCCGTTACATCCGTGGCTTAACGGTAGGGTATGGGTTGCTGCGCTGGCGACCCGGGTTCGATTCCAGCACCGTCATGATGTGTGACATTTGTGTGTGTGTGTGTGTGTGTGTGTGTTTGAGTGTGTGTGTGTGTGTGTGTGTGTGTTTAGTGTAAGTGTTGCCAGATAAAGCCTCTTCTGACACCTTCCTGTATAAGAAACTGTAAATCAATGAAGCTTGAGAAAGGAAGAGCTCTGCTTGGCTGGGAAGTGGTGGCCAGGACTGGACTGGGGGAGAAATAGGACCCGGGCACTTTCGACTTAAAGGGAAACTGTGCAGGAAAGGTAAAAAAAAGGTACTGCAACTATGCTGCTCATTGAAACTGGGCTGCCTATTGTCAAAATTGATCTTTACATGAAAGTTTACCAAGTAATAAACAAATATTTTGTAGAATGGTCCAAGTAGAGTCATTTTTGCAGCTAAATTCAAAATGGCGGACGATGGAGAGGATCCCCCTTTTTATGTATTAAAAGTGCAATTTTTCCAGTCATAATGAATACTTAGAATTTGATGGTGGTGGTAAGTATTCATGAAAAAGGGAACATTAGTGAATGGGCAGCATGAATTCTGGAAATAAACCTGTGTCCCTTTAAAGACCCCCCCCTCATAATTAGCAGTGCAGTACTGACTCACCGTTAGGCCTCGCACCCTCGTGGGCCCCTATTATCAGAAATGTAAAAAAAAAAAAAACCTGAAAATAGGGGCCCATGAGGATGCAGGGCTCACCGGGACACGCCACACTATGCCAGACGGCTAGTCCAGGCCTGGTGGCGGCGGCCATATTTAGAGCATTAACTTGAGGCCTTTAAGCATCTCCTGGCTTGTTTTTCCTTCTGCCTGACACTTGGTGTGTGTGCGAACGCGAATGTGGTGTCTGTCGGCTGAGGGCTCCTTCTAATGAGATAAGTGGGATGTGTGGGTATTGATCCGCTTGCAGTATCACCTCATTTTTAACGGCTCGCTAATTGAGGGGTTTTACATTTCTGACACCAGGAAGGGCCGGCGCGCGGAGATAAGACCCTGTGATGAGGAAAAGGAGGTGTGGGTGTCCTGGTGGTGTTGGTGGTGGTGGTGGTGGCGGTGGTGGGGGGCTGACTGGCAATGGGTGGGTGGGAGTGGGGGATGTTGCACGTTGGAGTGTGTGTGTGTGTGTGTGTGTGTGTGTGTATGTGTGTGTGTGTGTGTGTGTGTGTGTGAGAGAGAGAGAGAGTACGTGTGTGTGTGGAGGGTGTGTGTGAGAGACAGCGAGAAGCAGACAGATTGTAGCACAGAGTGTGTGTTTGGGGGGGGGTGAGAGAGAGAAAGACAGACAGAAAGACAGACAGACAGACCGACCGACCGACCGACAGACAGACAGACAGACAGACAGACAGACAGACAGACAGAGGCAGAGTAGATAAGAGTCCTCATGGGGAATTGTGTTGGCAAAGGCAAAGGCAGCTTGCACATCCTGCTTACAGAAGAACAGGACGGTATGAGAGAGAGAGAGAGAGAGAGAGAGAGAGAGAGAGAGAGAGAGAGAGAGAGAGAGAGAGAGAGAGAGAGAGAGAGAGAGAGAGAGGGCAGACTCATGATGAGGTCCACTGGCTCGGAGGATGCAGGTCAGATTGGTTATTTGCTTAATCATTTCAGGAGGGCAATCACACACATGGTTTGAACATCTGGAGAATTGACCATTCTTCAATTGACTGTTTTCCTTATACAACAAATACACTAACAGTACACACAATACACACTTTATTTTTTTTCGCCAAAGGTCAATGTATCTACTTACTTGACACTGTCATGCAGAGCCTGTATGATAAGCTTGTTGTAACAAAAACTGTAATGACCATGTCTTTATACATGTGCTACTTCAGACTCTCTGCAATGCCACAGCAATGTTGTTATGATGTAGTTAAGCTTTTTTCACACAACAGTGAACGGGCGCCTGTGATCTTATCTGCAGTCCAATCCATTTCTCATCCACTCTTCTTTTGAATAACAATTTTACATTATTGTTTTGGACAAAGGTGCCTGCTAAGGACAATGTGTAGTGTTGAAATATTATGAATATTATGAAATGTTGTATTTGTTTGAGCTCAACCCCAGCCCTCAAATGTAAACTGTTCATTCATTCATTGCATAATCAGGTACAACGAATAATAAATGTGCGTTCCTTAAAAAAACATTGGCTAAGTGAACGGCAATGCATTGTAATAAAAATAATAAATGTATGTGTTATATGCATATTGCAGGGGTCTGTCCCCGTATTTCAATTTCAAAATGTACACTCCTAATATGGAACATAATCTACACTGAAATGTTGTTTGTGTGTTAGCCCTTCCTTTTGTCCTTTGGATGCAATTTTGGATAAAATCCAATGTAATGCAATGTCTTTCTAAAATTATACCACTGAAAAATGAATTAACATTGTTGGAGTGCAGTCACCTACACTTAAGTTGAACTAACCCTGATTATGAGCTAACCAGATATTATTATGAACAAACCAGGTAGTATCTTTCACAACAAGAACAATGATATACTCATTGGACAAAAAAGGAAAAAAACCCATTATCTTCTGATCATACAAATGCTATTCTAAATACATTACAATTACAAAACATATACATTTTAACAGACACAGATGGACTAGCAGCTGTAACACATCCCATCATAAATTGTGCAGAACTTTCTAATGCTCGTGTCTTTTTAATGCCTAGAATAGTTTGTGGGGTTTATAGCCTATTTACATAAGTGCTATTTACCAGAAGAAAAAACACAGTAGATACGTAACCATACGCATCCCACAGGCAGAAAAGATAATGGCCCACTGTCTTTGCCAATAATAAAATGGATGTGCTGTGGCACTGAATGCTGACCCAAAGACTGATAATAATAATGAAAATCGAATTGTTTTTGGGCTTCATGTTATCTTTCCCATTTAGTCTGGTATACGGCTGTGAAAACGAACTACTCTGGGACTATAACAGCTTATTATTCTGCGAAATGTCCACGGGGAACTTAAATCCGTTCAGAAGTTTGTTTAATTCATCATGGACTATTTGGATAGTCCACAGTCAGTGCTGTTTTAATCACGACTGTATGGGTGTGGCGACCTCCCTTGGGTGGAATGTAGTAAAGTTTACACTAAAAATAATCTGAGGCTTTCGTGGTTGTCGTTTTTAGCCACTGTTGTCCTTGGATGGGAAATTCAGCAACTCACTGTGGTTACCTTTTGGCTTTCCTCGCGTGCCCACTTGAGAGAATAGAAAAGGCACGGCTCGTTCTCTCAACGGCTCAGCGCGCGCACTGTCTCAGCACCCTGGACAGCGCAGGTGCCGCGTTTCCCTTGTTTTGACTTGACTGCACATTCTGACGCCGCGGCGTGTTTTCCCGAGCGCATAATCTCTCAAATGTCTGACATAGCCACAGGATCACAGAGCTACCCAACTGACAACGCCTACAACAAAACACCAGCGTGCGCGTGATGGGCTGAGGGGGTGGGCAATGCCAATGGTTAAGTCAGCGAATGCCTCACCAGCTTGTGATCCTCAAACTGTCCCCCTGCATATTAGTAGGGGTGTTTGAGCAAGCTGTTCTTCCTGTTTGATTTTCTACCTTTCACCGAAAAATAATACACAATAAAATAAAATAAATATCAAATGAATAATTGTTACGCTTCAAGGTGTGATTCACCAGGTAGCCCGTTTTGCACGAGCTGGAGCTACCCCTTTAAATGTCAAGATCTGTGCTGGGCGGAGGGCGGACCGCGTGGAGCGCGTGAGCGTCCAGTGATTGGCCATCACTGCCTCGCAGCAAGGGGCGCGCGGTGATGCGCGAGCGAACTGGAACGCCACCGTTGCTGCAATCTCAAGCCTGCTCCAACACACGCGGGTGATAACCTTCATCAGAGCTCGCCTTCCCGGCGCCTTCCCCCGACTCTGGATCTAAATACGCATTTCAGGAATGTATTGTGGATTACAATGTATCTGGATATTTTAGCCTCATTTCAGGTCAGTCGCAATTTAATAATCCTTTCCTGCTGAAACCTTCCCACTCGCCAAGTTCTCCGTCGACTTTCACTCTTGCAGCTAACTACAACTATGTTTATGTATTTCAAGGACCCTCACGTAGGCTAATTACAGAATACACATTTACATCTGCTAACATACATGCTGCTCCCTTTCATTTTCCCGCTCATTTTTCGTTCAGACCATGTAGTTGACACCACCATGTCATGAACTGCACTCACAAAAATCACACCGTTCTTCGGCGTGTGTTTATTACGCATGTCACGTTAGGCTTTTTTTATTTCCCTACACCAAGATATGGTTAGCTTCGGTTAACCTCCAACACATCCCTCGATTTTAAGTGGGGCAAGTGCCGTTTGTTGGTTGCTCATGAAGTCTTGTGGTCAGTGCCAGACGTAGCGACAAAGGTAGACCCACCTCGGGGACGTTTTCATTTTCTACGCGACTGTGGTGCCTTTGACTGCTGTATTTGGTAGACATAATTTTTGGGGAGGAGATTATTAAACGACATTGCTTCATACAGTGAGCGAGACAATTGTTGTCACGAGGGAGAGCTTTCTGTGTTATAAACAGGTCTTCTCTGACAGTCTGGTCCCATATCTAAAGTTGCCTTGAATAATGAATAGGCTTCTCAGGTGTCGGTTGGCAGTGGTCTCATAATAGGCTACCTTACATTTGGCACAACTACTGTGGACACGAATACACTCTGAAAAACAGCCACGCAATTAAAATACTTGCCGGATTAAATGTTCTCAAACAGACTCGTTTAGATCAAGGCAGCCACATGTAATGTTTATATTAGACCTGGCATTTCCAGCCTTCCAATAAATAAAAAAACCTGTGGACAAAATGTTGGCTAGGCCTGATGCTTTGGTCAACTAGGCTTCATTAAAACGTGCATAACTGTGCGTTTAAAATCAAACCGGTTTGATGGATGGACCCCGGTTGTTTAAAATTGGGCACGCTCTGTAGGGCAGGCATTCTATTTGAAATAAAAAAATAAAAATATGGGCTAGGCTACACGGTTGAAAGATATAGGCCTTCCCTAATGCATAACGGAGGACATTGAGAGCTTATTTAAACACGTTTTAAATAGAACGACATTTTAGAAAACGCAGATTCCCCCCCCCCTCAATTTTCGTGTTTAGTGTAGGAGGTAGATTTTTTTGAAGCTACATTTAAATGTAAACCCGTCTCATTTATCTTATTTTCCTGCTGATATAAATGTGTAGACTGCAAGACATAGGCCTACAATCACGTTTCTTATTCTTTTAAAAATAAATCTTCGCAGCACAAAATATGACTATAGTCTTAAGGCCTAAGACAGAATGATGTGGAATTAGCTTGTAATATTTTGGGCATGCGTATGTTTGTCCTTTGAATTTAACTATATTAAATCGTTTTTCCAATGATACACTATTTGTTTGGTTTAAAGCATTTATTTTATCTCACTAAGACAGATTTGGTAGCCCATACCTTTTTTATTATTATTATCAAGGATATCAGTGCACAACAGACGCCGACAGACAGTGAGAGAAAAATAAATTGAAAAGGGGGAATTAATTTAATCCTTCACTGGATTTCAGACAATGCATCCATATGACTGCTCCTTTGTTCACCTAAATAGCCAATTATGGCAATCGGTTCATACATGTAAAATTAACTGCTAGTTTGAAGTGGGCGTGTGACCCTTTCGGGAGAGAAAATATGCACACATTGCAGCTCGATTTTTCAGCGTTGGGCCTATATATATCGATTAAAAACACTAAAAATAAGGCAAAGCAACGACCGATATTAAACAATAGGCCTATATTAACACAATTAGGCTTGTCAACATGCTCTCCTTTTCAGGTAACACGTAGGCCCAGGCCTGAATTAATTTACGTTTTTAAAAGGCTGTATTTTTTTGTCTTCGTCTCAATGTCCATTTTATTTGCTATATATACAAAAATCAGGATGTTTAGTAAATGTGCCTAAGTAAATCTGCCTAAATTGTAGCTTTCCAAACCGGCTTCTTAATTATTTACATGTGACCTTTTGACAGCAATTGCAGGTGAAATATCAGTCACCTAAATGCGCTTACATAAGAATGTTAAATAAAAGACAACGCCCTGCTTCGCCTACTCTAAGCACTAAAAAGAAAAAAAAAATCAGCAAGGCCGCACATCGAGGGAAGGCTATATGAATTCATCCAAATATGTCCACATTTTGTTCATGTCGTGAGAGGCTGTACAGGGGCCCAGCTAATTCTGTTTTTGGCAACGTACGCCTGTCACTGGCGCTATTTGGCACAGCATTAGCCAAGACGCCACGAGGAGGGGCGGTGAGGATGTGCTCATTTTTGCCGAAGAATTAAATGAGAAAACCTTAGCGCGCTGCGGTACAGCCAAAAACAGGCGTTTAGGTTTTTTTGTTCGTGCTTTATTGCTACATTATAAGCTGCGTTAATTCGCGTTATTATCAGATAAAAAAAATCTAGTTTGCGAGATAACGTAAAAAAGCACAGAGATCACAAGCAGTTTAGTAAGGTCAATGCATTGTCTACAAATTTCTACTTTTTGTGGAAAATGCGTTTCTTAAAGGTACAATTGCATCTTGTGGGTTGACACCCTGTCGGTTGAATTATAGTGATGTCTACCCAGTTGGGAATCTGCTGCAGTGGGGTGTGCATGCCTTAGGCCGTTTTATTATGCCTTAGGCCGGATTTTATTTTTAACAAGCGTTATTCTATATTACCACGAGATATTTTTCTTTTTAAATTCTCTATAGAATGCCGGAATCGTTTGGTAACGGTGATGTCATGTTAGGTGTGCACGACGCAGAAGCGCCTAGAATCGCTCGAAGGCTTGGAGCGGAGTCTCCTACGCAGCTCCGGACTGCCGGCCTACCCGCTGCTGCCTGTGCCCACTCAGAATGCCCCTGGCTGGGGCCACGATACCCACCACGCCCCCCTCCCCCCTCCAACATCTTTTCGCGGTTGGTGGGTAACAGTGGCTGGGCAAGGTGGTGATGTAATGTCCAAAAAACCCAGTATACCATCCTGTCTGAGACGGGAGTCTGGGGTGTGTGGGAAGATTATTTTCTTTTTGATAAAAAAAAATGGAGGATTTGGACGTCAGTGTTAGGGGCTCCGCATTTCATTTTTCTGGAATACATGGTGGACTTGTGTGGTGGTTTGTGTACATGTGTGTGTTTGTGCCTGTATGTTCTTGTGTGTGAGGGGGAGAGAAAGAGAGAAGCGAAGGGCTGTCTAGCTGCAGCATCACCTGATCGCTTGGGAGGACATTTTGTGGAGGCGCCTCTAGAGCAATGTGCTTGTGTGTGTGTGCGAGTGTGTGTGCGTGTGTGTGTTTGTTTGTGTGGAACAAAAGGAAAAAGGAAAAGAGAGAGAAAGCATATGTGTGTGTGTGTGTGAGAGAGAGAAAGAGAATTGAGGAGACACAGAATGGCAAAACAGAAAAACGAGGGAAACAGGATAGCATGTGCCTGTGTGTGCCCGTGTGTGTGTGTAACAGAAAAGGGAGAGGCGCCGAGGAAATGACAAAGGCAGGCAAAAAAGCAGTGAAAAGCCTGACGTGCAATTGAGGCATACTTCAATGGAGTGGCGCGGTGTCTTTAATAAAAGGCCAGATGCAGAAAGATAGAGGGACCAGCATCATTAATAGATCTCAGGTTACATACAGAATACCCCCCTATATCCATCCACTGCCTTTCCACCCCCATCCACTTAAACTCTAGTTGAAGGGAATCTACCCCCCCCCCCCCCCCCACACACCCCTCTTCGTTGTTTCCCCTCAACACCCACCTCCCCCAAACCCCTCCTTCTTATTTTCACTACCCCCCAGCAATACCCCCCCCCCCCTCCCCTTTTCCATGTCACGCCTGACCCCTCGTCTGATCCCAGCGGGTCTCATCATTCCCATATCAATGAGAACAATGATCTACCCCGCTTACCCTTTTCACCTCATCCTCTCCCCCCTCCTCTTCCTCACTTCCCCTCTCTCTCTCTCTCTCTCTCTGTCTCCATCATCAGCCAGGCAGCCAGTACCCCACGCCACAACAAAAGGCAAGAGCAAACACACACACACACACACACACACACACACACACACACACACACACACACACACACACACACACACACACACACACACACACACACATGCACACATGCGCGCACACACACACGTGGATGAAAGTGGTCCTGGCTCGTGCCACTTTTTTGTGTGTGGGTGTATGTGGGGAGGAGATCCTCTCTCTCAAATACACACTCGTTTACCGTAGCCCACCTGAATTTCAATAAGGTCAGCATAGCGTTTTCTGCTAGAAATATCTGTAAAGTGTGTGTGTGCGTGCAACGGGTGCGTTTGCGTGTGTGTGTGTGTGTGTGTGTGTGTGTGTGTGCGTGCAACGTGTGCGCGTGTGTGTGTGTGCGTGCAACGTTTGCGTTTGCGCGTGTGTGTGTGCTTGTGCGTGTAACGTGTGCGTTTGTGTGTGTGTGTGTGTGCGTGCGTGTGCGCGCGTGTATGGCATGTGTAGGACCACTCTCTGTAGCCTCTGCAGGGCCCTGGCCCCGGCGCTGTGTTCATCTCTCCAGTACCTGCGGCTGCAGCGTGCTGCACGGTGTGAATATTAGAGGCCTATTGGGTTACAGCCAGTGTGTGGCCATGTCACCTGACACCGCTCCTTTTGTAGGGCACGGGGGCTTCACGCGCCTACTCGGCCAAAACGCCGGCCACACAGACTACCAGCCAGCTCCGATTTTAGAGGAAAGTATATTTACTGACTCTAGCATATATTTGAGACATTTTGATTCATTTCGTTTCATTTTCAGTGACGGGATGAATTGGGAATCATGTGTGCTGCACTGTGCAGTGTATTCTTGGGTCTGTGGCTGCCGCTCTACGGATGGGGATTGTTTTGAATAATTCAATTTGTTTACATCCAAATAGAGATAACCTCGAATCTAATGACATTGCTGTTTGACAAGTCGGGCAGGGGAGACGGACTCAGTGTTCCTCCTCGTGAGGATTGCGAAGGGAAGGGAAGTGAAGGGAGAGAAGGAGAGGAAGAGATAGGGAAAAGAAGGAGAGAGGAAGGGGGATTGGAATGAGGAGAATGTGGAGAGAGGAGAAGAGAAAGCAGGAGGACAGAGGGAGAGAGGGAGGATGAGGGAGAGGGAGAGAGGGGAAAGGGAGGTGAGAGGAAGGGGATTTGAATGAGGAGAATGTGGAGAGAGGAGAAGAGAAAGCAGGAGGAAAGAGGGAGAGAGGGAGAGGATGAGGGAGAGGGAGAGGGAGAGGAAGAGAGGGGAAAGGGAGGTGAGTGGAAGGGGATTTGAATAAGCAGAATTGGAGAGAGGAGAAGAGAGAGGAGAATAGAGTGAAGGGGTAGAGAGAGGAGGACGGAGAGGGAGATGAAGAGAGGGAAAAGGGAGGAGAGAGGAAGGGGATTGAAATGAGGAGAATTTGGAGATGAGAGGAAGGAGAGGAGGAGAGACAAAGAAAGGAAAAGAGTGGAACAGAGGGACGACGGAGAAGAAGAGGAAGAAGAGGCATTAAAATGGGAGGGGGAGGATGATTATTTCAATGAGTATGAGTGGGTAGGGCTGGGCGATATGAAGATATGTAGGCCTATAGTTATCGTGTCGTGATAGCAAAGTGTCTATCGTGCCCTTTCTCTTCTATCGTTTCTATCGTGATGAACAAATTTTATCCATTATTACAGCTAATATACAATTTAGTATAATTTAATAACATTTTGTGTTGTCACTCTGCACGCTATAATTTCATGTAACTGCAAAGAGAAGAATGAAAAAAAGAAATGGGGTTTTGCGATACGGCACAATAAAGAGAAAACAAAGAGAATAACTGAAAACATGTATAATTGTGGTATATCGTGATGTATATATCCATATCGTGATACATGTATTTTCCATATCGCCCAGCACTATAAGTGTGGAAACAAATGCAGAGAGAGGAAGAGAGGAACATAGGAATATGGTGGTAGAGAATAAGACAAAGAGACCGGGAAAATATAGAGATTTGAAATAATTGGGATGAGGAGGGAGAGAGAGGAGGGAAAGAGAAGGAGAGAGGGATAGAGTGTGTAGAAGGAGAGAAGGAGAAGTAGAAGAGGATGAGGATGAGGATGGGTAGAGAATGGGGCTGGGCGCTGTTTCAAGCCGCTGCATGCTTTCCTAAGCTCCTAGCAGCAGCAGTCAGCGCAATGGCTTTCATCTGCAGGGACTCAGCATCAGCACCAGCACCAACAAGCAACAGCAAAACTCCCCCATTATATAAGCCAGCAGAAATGCATGTGTTAACGTGTGCGGGTTGTGTGTGTGTGTGTGTGTGTGTGTGTGTGTGTGTGTGTGTGTGTCACCAAAAATGTATGTGTTAACGTGCACAGGTTCTGTGTGCGTGTGTGTGTGTGCGTGTGTGTGTGCATTATCGTATTGTTGTCGTGAAGAATTATTCTGCATAGGCATCTCTCATCAGTGGGAGGGGGTAATTGTTGTGAGGGACTCAGAATGGAGTCAGGAAGCGAACGGCATCCTCTTAAGCTGTGGGAATTGTAACATAGTAATATGCCACAGTACTGCTTGACGGTGGTGAAAGCTACTAAAGTTCACAGCATACCTGGGGTGCGTTTCTCAATGGTATAGTTCCTAAGTACGTTAGCTACTTTGCTGTTTGCAGTGCAATTTTCCATCGGCAACTAGCCAAGTTGCTAACTGGCTAACAACTGCGCTTTCGAGAAACGCACCATAGTAGGACATAAAGGACCCCCTGGGGTGCATTTCTCAAAACCGAAGTTGCTTACTACATTAGCTACTTCGTTGTTTTCAATGCATTTTCCCATTGGCAACTACCGAAGTTGCTAACAGGCTAACAACTTCTCTTTTGAGAAATTCACCCCAGATGAGGAGTGAGGAAACAGGCAACGGAGAGCACAGGTCAGGAAACGAGTGGAGAGGAGGATGACATTTGGAAGATTTGTCCAAAAAATTGCCCAAAATGCACCATGTAGGCCTATTACACCCATGCATGCCTGCAACATTCAGTCTGTTCAAACAAGCCCTTTTCTGTGTAGGGAGAGAGGTGGAAGGATACTGTGTTCACATTCTCACACACATGTATTTTATGTAAGGCAGTGTTTCTCAACCTTTTTTTAGGCGAGGCACCCTTTCAATTCATGAAAAATTTCAAGGCACCCCAAAGCAACAAGCCGTAACATGGTATCGCATCCGATACCACAAATGCTTAGAAAAGTAACACATTTGGAGACATCACACGACCTACGTTCAAAGTTGCAGCTGACTGGGGAGACCTATATTTACTTTATTGTGCGTAAATGGCAGATGAAAGATTGCTCTGACTAGCATTAACTTATCAATTTAGACGAATATGTATTCTATTACATCATTTATTTATCAGCCACGTTTCTGCGGCACCCCTGAGGGGGGCCCGCGGCAGCCCCAGGGTGCCCCGGCCCACAGTTTGAGAATGTAAGGCATAGTGAGACATACAGCACAGATGAGAGGATACGGAGAACACCGGTCAGGAGGAAGCAAGTGGAAGGATACTGTTATTCACATTCACACACACACACACACACGTTTATTTTCTGCGCCTCGAGGTATTGTCGGGCATAAAGAAAGGGTGAATGGAAAAGAGGCAAGATAGATAGAGGAGAGCAAGAAGAACAGGGGAGGGGAGACAAATGGCGATTCACATTGGCACATGTACGTTTATTTTATTTAGGGCAATGAAGCATGGCCGCTCGTCAGGGCCGCCATTGTGTCCGTTTCAAGGGCCATCGGCTCACACAGATGAGGTGGCTGGGGGGGGGGGCTTTTGGGACCTGGGGGAATTGGTGTGTGTGTGTGTGTGTGTGTGTGTGTGAGAGAGAGAGAGAGAGAGAGACAGAGAGACAGTCAGTCAGTCTGCGTGTGTGTGTGTGTGTGTGTGTGTGTGTGTGTGTGTGTGTGTGTGTGTGTGTGTGTGTGTGAGTGTGAGAGAGAGAGAGGGAGAGAGAGACAGAGAAAGAGAGAGATTCTAGTTGTGCTGAAATGGTCTTTAATTTCACTCATCATCTCTTAAATGCAGGCAGTGAAGCGCTTGATTGATGGCTGGGGTTGCCATGGAAATAATGGGGGTAATTTTCTCACAAGATGGCTGGTAACCACCTTGCGAATCCATTGCCAAATACAGAGAAGCCACCTATGTGTATCTGTAAATAAATACAATGCCCCGATGGTATGTTTTGCAGTTCAATATTATTCAATATTGATAATCATTTATGGTATATTTTTGAGTAACACCCTCATGTAAAAACATTTCACACAGTTTTCATGAACATATCATTTATGGCATTGAATTTGTATTTTGTCTTGTATGTGTAAATTAACCCCTGAAGAACATGATAGCCCCTTAATGCACGCTGTACCTCCAGTGACATTGTAAAGTTAACTAGCCTACCTCAGTACTACAATACTATGACATAACACAGAGCCTTTAGTAATGCACTACGACTTGGTAATTGCCATTCTGGTAACAGCACATTTACAACGCTGTGTCTTATCGGGCTAAGTCTGCCAGTTTTAAAGCCACATGCACATGTGTGGCCACAGAAGTAACCTCATTATAGGCGAGACTCTCTCCTCCATTGTGATGCAGTGTTGGTATTTTTTAAATAGTTTGCTATCTTTCATCAAGCAGTAAGTGTCAGGGAAACAGAATAATATTTTAATTATTTAAACGAGTTCAGGGCATAATTTTGTGTTAAGACCTTTTGTTTAATAAACGGCTCACACTCACACATGAACTTTTAAATACACAAAATATGAATGCATTTTTGGCATGCCATATTGGTATGGCCTGACCGATATCGGCCCCACGATATAACAGGCCGATATTTAGCATTTTTGGCATATCAGTATCGGCCATACTTTCAATACATTTCCACCGATAAGTTTGTATAACTTTCACAACCAATTTTGCAGCCATTTCGTGAATGCATCTTCTATTCTGCTCTCCCCACTTTGAATCCATGAGTTCATTATTGTAACTAAATATATGTGTATATATGATAATAATAATAATGTATATTTCATAACATTTTATCATGAACAATATTTCTATATATCGGTTGCACATATCGGTTATCGTCCTCCCATTTCCATAAATATCAGTATCGGTATTGGCCCTGAAAAAACCATATCGGTCGGGCCCTACATTTTGGTTTGTTATTCCCTCGTGGAGATGTATCACACATTTGTAAATGAACCCAGTGTTAGATCTACACAAATGAGGGTCCAAAGAGGTGTCCAGATGTGTGTGTGTGTGTGTGTGTGTGTGTGTGTGTGTGTGTGTGTGTGTGTGTGTGTGTGTGTGTGTGTGTGTGTGTGTGTGGCATGGCTTTTTATGTTACGTTACCTCATGGAAACGTAGTATCACACGTTTAGGGATGTGTAAATTAACCCCTGAAGAGTATGTTAGCGATAGTCTGGCAGTGTTAGATCCATTATGCAGATGTGTGTGTCCAGAGCGGAGAGCAGAGAGCCCTCCAGTCACACTCTCTCCTAATTAGTGCCAGATCTTTCCTTGTGACGTGACGCCCCGTTTTCTCTTATCTCTTTATGTTTTGACAGCTCAGGACCTGGGGAGGAGACCGAGAATAAGACACGTGGGAGACTCCTAGAAAAGAAGAGGAGAGGAGATTCCCAGCGTAGTCCATCCAGCGAGCAACCACCTCCCTTCCCTTCCTACTGCCTCCCTCCCTGGATAGCCTCCCTGCATCCTCCTGCACCTCCTGCTCCTCCTTCTGTGTTTCTGGTTCTGGGACTCCTCCTACCTACGCCAAACCAGGAAGTGTCACGATGAGGAGGCGCACGCTGTTCATCGCCCAGATGATGAGACGCGACGCCATGGAGACACAACAACATGGAACCCGTATGCGCAGCGGCACAGCCCGTGCTGTCTAGAGGCACACAAACAAACAAACAAACAAACAAACAGAGATAAATAAAGGTTGATCAGTAAACAGCCTTTGAAAGGGATAGTTGTCAATTCCAGGTCGGACTCGGCTGACCATATATTTTCTTCTACTTACTGTTTCCTATTGGTGTTGCCAGGGAGACACTCCGC
Source organism: Engraulis encrasicolus (assembly GCF_034702125.1). Classification (NCBI taxonomy): domain Eukaryota; kingdom Metazoa; phylum Chordata; class Actinopteri; order Clupeiformes; family Engraulidae; genus Engraulis; species Engraulis encrasicolus. The sequence goes on from NC_085875.1 coordinate 13,740,428, forward strand.
TTTGCCTTTGGCCTGCACTGCCACATGGAGAATAGTGCCATGTAAACTGCCCTGTAACTACTTCTCTGCCTGTGTGTGCACGAAATTCACATCCCCTACCTATTTTTTAAAGGATTTTGTCACCTGTGGAAGACCCCTTTTTGCCGGTGTTCATACATACTGACACACTCACTTTCACATACCCACACTTTCACATCCACATCCACACACGCATACACATACATATACACGCACTTGCAAGCCTTTGGGCCACAGCTGTCCACATTCGGATATACTCTGGAATATACCAATCCCATGAGCCTCAGGGTGAAGTCAATGGTTCCTCCCATCCGTTGCGGATTATAACCCCCTCAACCCCCCCCCATCCCAACCCAGCCCAACCCAACCTACAACCCCCACCCCACCCCACCCCTTTATTCACCCCCCATATTCCTTCTCTGTACTTCTCCACCTCTCCTCGTCACTCCTCACTTCGCCCTCGCTATGGCTCCGCTCCTCCCCCTCGGCCCCCTGGGTAGTAGGCCCCTGCTGCTGGCCACCGCCCTGCTGCTGGGCGCCTGCTGCGCCTGCATAGCGGGCCTGGAGTTCTCGGGCGAGCCCGGCCAGTGGGCGCGCTTCCTGCGCTGGGACGCGAGCGTGCGCGGCGACCTCAGCTTCAAGTTCAAGACGGACGCCTCGTCGGCGCTCCTGCTCTACTTCGACGACGGCGGCTACTGCGACTTCATGCAGCTGGCGGTGGCGGAGGGCCGGCTGCAGCTGCAGTTCAGCATCGACTGCGCCGAGACCACCGTGGTGTCGGACCGGCGCGTCAACGACAGCAGCTGGCACCGCGCCTCGCTCAGCCGCTTCAACCTGCGCACGGCGCTCGGCCTGGACGGCATGGTCAAGTCGGACGAGCTGCAGCAGCCGGCGCGCCAGCACATGAAGATCGTCAGCGACCTGTTCTTCGGCGGCGTGCCGCTCGACATCCGGCCCGCCACGCTCACGCTGCCCACCGTCAAGGACCTGCCGCCGTTCCGCGGCGCCGTCACCGAGCTGCGCTACGGGGGCGCCAAGGCGGCGCCGCGGCTGCTCAGCAGCCAGCGCGTGCTGCTGGACATGGAGGGCATCTGCAGCGTCAACCCCTGCGAGAACGGCGGCAGCTGCTCCGTGGTGGACGGCAAGACGCTCTGCGACTGCTCCAAGACGGAGTACAAGGGACGCTTCTGCACCCAAGGTAGGAGAGAGTCACTGAGGTTGAGGCTGGGGATTGAAATGGTCTGCATGTCCTGAAGTATGTGTTTATGTTCAAATTTAAATGGTTCTGGTGATTTTAGCCAGGCTATAGACGCCATAATTGCTAAGGTTTAGAATACTTGGTCTATACTGTCTGCTTCTGCACCCAAGGTAGGAGGGTCAAGGTGAATGGGAAATGGAATTTGTGCAAATATGTGTATGTGTTTCAGATGTGTGAATATACTGAACTCCTACAATGTTCTTCCTGGCTATATAAAGGGCATTCAAGATGGTTATTCTCAGATGTATTTTCAAATGTAACTTACCTTTTACCTCATTAGAAAAAGGAGGAATGGATGTAATTCCACCATCCTCAGATTTTCTTAGAAAGCACAGGTGTTTTTTCAGTGGTTGGCAGTGTCACACTCCGGTCACACTCCGGTTTCATATTTTTTACTTGAAAGTACCGTAGGATTTTTACTTATGCCTTCCAAGTGAAAAATATCAAACTGGACTGCCTCAGCATTCCTACGCAAATGTGTTTATAAGGCAGGCACGTTGGTCTTTCTGTGTTGACGTGCACAGCAATGTTCAATGCAAAGCTGGCTCCTCAGACCTGAGCCTGCCTACGCCTCTGAGATACTATGTAGCTCTTCCCGAAGTGTATGTCACGCATTCAGTGTTTCCCCTCTTCATAATTTCTAATTTCTTTTTAATTAACCGCTGTCCATCTTTAACGAAAACATTTTCACAGTTTACCTGGTGGTACGCTTCACACGTGTGTGTGTGTGTGTGTGTGTGTGTTTGTGTGTGTTTAAGAGGATTCATAATAGTGCTCAGCTGGTGGTGTTAGGTGTGTGTGTGTGTGTGTGTGTGTGTGTGTGTGTGTGTGTGTGTGTGTGTGTGTGTGTGTGTGTGCGCGTGTGTGTGCGCGTGTGTGTTGGCTA
>NC_085875.1:13747589-13750089 GCF_034702125.1 Engraulis encrasicolus
TGCAGAAAGCGGTGCAGTCTGTTTAAACAGTGAAAACAGCAGCGGGCCATTTTGGACCTTTTTTCCTCTCGCAGATGGTTGGAAAGGGCCTTCGGATGCGTCCTCGCAAGCTGCAGCGTATGCTCTCTGCTCTGTGGCCTTGTATTCCTGTCAGACACACACGCACACACACACACACACACACACACTAAAACACACACACTAAACCACAAACACACACATCTTGTGAGCAGCAGCGTATGGTCTCTTGCTCTGTAGCAATCGTGATAGCCACGCGGCGGCTACATAATTTGCGAAAGCGCGTAATCTTAGGGAGGATTAGAATAATAAACAGTTGGCAAACAAACAAATGCCCAATCTGTCATCCCTTGTGGCTGCCCGCTGGGCTGGGCTGTGCTGTGCTGCGCTTTGCTCAGCCGTTACACTTCTCATCTCTCCTCATGAGTGTGTTTGGCTAAATGCAAGTGATGTTTTATGTAGATAAACATGAGCGCTATCTACTGTAGCTACTGGTGTTAGCTGGTAAATAAGTTATACGTAGGCTTTCTAGACTTGCGCTGTTCTCTGCCCTACGATCGCTGGTGTCTTCTCTTGTAAAAAAGTGACAATTTGGACTTGTACTGCATATATACGATTACTATTGCACTTGACTTTTAGCCAAACACACAAGAAGATACTTTATCACAAATATTGTCACAAAGCCTTCGTTAATCATACTACCAGTTAATAACAGACAGGAAATAATGAGAACACAGGTATTTTATTTTGAAAGTGGTTACCATATTTGCAGTGTAAGACCTAGCCTACCCATGAAAAATAGTGTAGTGATTGTTTCCTGGTTTTCAGATGAACTGTTAGTTACCCTCTTCTAGTTTTCTTTCAAGCGGTCCGCCTGCCACTCAGCTGCTCAGTGTTGTCCCTTGTCCACTATTTCTTGTAGGTCAGGGGTGGGGAACCTTTTTCATTCAAGGGCCCACTTCAAATTCATCCGAGGGCCGTAAAAGTCCTCCGAGGGCCGTATTATGAACACAAACCAGGATTTCCCCCTGCACTTTAGGTCTATATTGAACGTAGCTACCTTTAAAACAGTCCCCACCTTCTCTAGGACCCCTGAATATGACTTAATTGTATTGCAAATGTCATTTCTAATGTTCCTTTACAAAATATGTCATATTTCATGCGAAGCTGCATAACATTAAAATAATATCGGGGGCTGGATAAAATGACGTCAAGGGCCGCAAATGGCCCTCGAGACAGAGGTTCCTCACCCCTGTTGTAGGCCATTATCCACACTCTTGCAAGCACAAAATGTGTCTTACTTATTCACAGTAAATATGGCATCTCGAACCAAACATCGTCGTCATCCTCTTGCTCTTTGCTTCGCAGGCCTTCCTCCTCGTTTTTACAGGCAACACATTATGTCTTAGTGACCGAGTCACGGTGAATGGCACCATCATGACACCTTGCCCAAACATCACATCTCTGTAGCACTTCGACCCAATTTTTAGAAGCCCTAACCCTAAGTTATGTCTCAGTGACCGAGTCACAGTGAACATGACACCTCGTATAAACATCACCGTCTTCCACCTCTCTGTCTGTAGGCCCCGATTCTCGTCTTCGCACGCGCTAACTTACGGTATGTCTTAGAAACCAAGTCACAGTGAATATGACACCTCGCCCAAGCATAACAGTCATCTTCCCCTTCAGCTTTTACTGGCACTACAAGTCATGTTTCAGTCAGTGAGTCACAGTGAATATGATACCGCACCCAAACATCTAGTCTTTCCCGAGCACAAAGTTATGTCTTACTAACCAAGTCACGGTATATAAATCCACTATGACACCTCACTCAAACTATCATACTGTTCTCCGCTTGTGTGCTTTAGGCCTGCATCACAAATGCCGTCCTGTCCACCGCATAGTCCCTTGTCCTTACATTGTAGAAAACACAGTATTAATTCAACACTTAAGCGAGTAGTCTGTGGCCATATACACTCGAGAACATGTTAATTTGACTCTCTAAGTCAAGCGTCCTCAACTAGAAACCGAAAAGTCGACTCGCCAAATTTCCAATGTTTCGAGGGTCCGACAAAGTCACTACAGACCGATGCAGAAAATAGCCTCACTCGCTGGCCCCGCTGGCCTCTTGTTTGCTCACTGAGTTGACATAAGCTTACTGATGATACTTTTATTTGTCATAAGATTGGCTTCGCAGAAATACAACGACAGCTCGCATGGCAATGAAATGACACACAATGAAAATGAAACGATTATAATTTCACTATTGCATACAGAGGGATTTTGTCTTGGTTCAGATAACATTGCGTTTGGGTCCGCACACAGACCTGAGTCCACCAAGTCTGCTCCGTATGTCTGCTCTAAGTATTCAATTAACAACACATTTTTTTTTACTGTGTATCTTCCTGAGCCCTTATTAACCGTGTCACTGTAAAATATGACACCGCTGACTCTGAAACACCCAGCAGCGCCCTCTCACATA
>NC_085875.1:13755089-13762589 GCF_034702125.1 Engraulis encrasicolus
AATCCAGAGATCAGCTTTGTATACCAGTAAATACCTCCTCAGATAAAGTCGGGGCAAATAAAAAGGTATTTGCAAACATGTACGTGAAAATGAACTCAAATCAAACAAAAATTATTATATGTATTATGGCATCCACAACAGCTTTCCTTCATCGCTGGTCTGCAATTTTGGGCACACCTCGGGTCAAGGGTCAAAGTCTGTACCAGAGGTCAGCCAGATGTGAGCCAGAGCTGGCCCGGTGTGAGTGACCTGTTGATCTAAAAAGAGTGTGTATAATAGCTAATACTACTATTGCTGATGTACTGATATAGTGATCTGCTTTCCTCCTACTCTGCCTAGGGTGGGACGGGACAGATGAGCGTGTTGTTGGGGGGGGGGGGACGCTGCTGAACTCCCCCCATGTTGCTGCTGAAAGTGGAACATGCACAGACCCTCTCACCAGGGACCCACTGTGTATGCTGATGACTCCCTGTCAGAGTGTGTGTGTGTGTTTGCATGACCTAGACAACTCATGCAACAATGACCTTGAGTGACCCCTAATCTCTCTCCTCTCTCTCTCTCTCTCCTCTCTCCCCTTTTCCCTCTGTCCCTTCCCTCCCCCCTCGCTGTGCCTTTTTACCCCCCCAATGTACCTTTTCAACAACTGGAACAACAGAGGTCAACAACATCCCAGGTGAGTGTCCAAAGAACACAATGTATTAAAAATAGACACGGTAGTCACATACATACACAGCAAATTTTGCAGAGTTAATTCAACACTTAGAGAGCACAACCAACTAGAAGATGTTCAATTCAATTCTTGGAGTGTTTAATTAGCACTGCAAAAGTGTACAGTGTAGATTCATTGGCATGTATGGTTTCTCATTGTGGCCATTGTGCTTAGTGGTATCATAATTCAAGATGATACGCCACAACGAGAGAACACATACATTAAATATAACTGTATTGCATCGATTAGCCATTAAGGTAGGCTAACTGTGCTGTACCACAACGCTTGAAACTTGAATCTTAGAAGGCAGCACATTGCCTATTGCCTTTGACAGTGAGTAGTGATTCTTGGCTTGGTAAATGTATTTACATAATTGATTTTCATTAAGTGTCCCACTACTCTGCGCTCGCTCGCCTCGCCTCGCTGCCACACTACAGTCTAAGCGGCATTCCCCATGAGTCTCAGCTCTGCTTCTGCCAGGAGCAGTGGAAACGTGATTTCCTCCCCCCCCACCCCCCTTTGCCTTCTTAATCCTAATGCCTTTGCGAAAAAGCTTTTTTATTCAGGACGAGAAAGCTTTTGTTGTCAAGAGTGTTGCTACAGTGGTGCCATGCTTCCTCCTCTCCTTCCTCGTTCTGTTGAGAGGAAGCATGTGACATCACAGCACAGAACATATTCAATCATGTGTTCTGGTTGGATAATGTCTTCTGATGATGAATGCGTGCTCCCCCCCCTCTCTCTCTCCACTTACACTCTTTTGTCTTTCTCTTTCTTCCTTTTTTCTCCCTTGTTTTTTTTTCCCACTTCCCCCCCCCCCAAAGGTTTCGCCCACATGATGATGGCAGAACAAGGTACTATGTGCTTCCTACTCTTTCCTCTTCTCTGTCTTGTGTTGGAACAAGAGCCTGGTGTGCTTGCATGCTAACGGCGTGAGCTTTGATTTGCGGTGCTCTATATTTGTGTGTGTGTGTGTGTGTGTGTGTGTGTGTGTGTGTGTGTGTGTGTGTGTGTGTGTGTGTGTGTGTGTGTGTGTGTGTGTGTGTGTGTGTGTGTGAGTGTGATGTGGCACATAAAAGAAGCTGTCCTTCACATGTGTTATTATACAGTATTCCCATTCCTTAATCCCATTGTTGGAGGACATCCTCATTGAATAACAATTCTTTCCTCAATTTTTTCCCTTCCCATTTTTTTTCCTTTTCATGTATCCTTCTTACTTTGGATGCTCTCTGGATCTCCAACTTCCTCTCCTCCTCTTCTCCTCCTTCATCCTACTGCTCGCTCGGCATCCCCCTCTACTCTACTCCCCCCTCTATAGCCAAGAGCAAAGGTATGGCCTCTCCTTTCCTCTCTCTGTTTTTGGTTCCATGTGTTGACGTGGTTGAAGCTGCTTCTTTTTTTCTTTTCTTTTATCCTTCTTTGTCTGACGTTTGTGGTTTTTACGTGTATATGTTAGCTAATGGCTGTGCTCTGGATGGGTGGTTGGATTAAGTCACTGTTGAAATGAACTTCAATGCTATAATGCGACAAATGGTAGCCTACGGTGCTGTGAAGCCGTATGTGCAGAACGGGTGGTATCCCTCAAGAACTCCTGACACACACACACACACACACACACACACACACACACACACACACACACACACACACACACACACACACACGACGCACACACACGACGCACACACACACACGCGCACACACACACACACACACACACACACACACACACACACACACACACACACCTTGAGGATTTTATCGAGCGATTTCAGGACTGCGCTGTGGCAAACCCCTCCTCCCCCGAGACTGCCTTAAGAAGAAACCGTGTCCCACTGCAGTGCTAGTCTTGCCAGGGGAGACCCCCGTCACACACACACACACACACACACACACACACACACACACACACACACACACACACACACACACACACACACACACACACACACACACACACACACACACACACACACACACACACACACACACACAGGTGATACAGACCCCCTGTGCCCACCTGTCATTTCACATTCTCTACCTCAGGCTGTGTTTCCCTCTTCCTCTTGCACCTTGCCAAGCCCACTGGGAATTGCATACACGCACTTAGATGAACGAGAGCAGCATTAGCGGCAGTGGTACAGTAGCATCACTATCAGTATCACAATTACATTATAAATTGAATTACAGTTATTTACAGCAGGGGTTCCCAACCTTTTTCAACTTGGGGCCCACTCGAAATTGTCAAAAATGTTCGGGGCCCACCTCTGACCCAATTAAGAATAAAACTCAAATAAATCAACAGCAACAACACACACCAAAATATGACTATTATTTTTGGAAAATGATTTCAAGGCCCACTTGGAATACCTTCAGGGCCCACCAGTGGGCCCCAGCCCATAGGTTGGGAATCACTGATTTACAAGATGTTGATTACAGTCAAGTCAAGTCAAGTCAAGTCAAGTCAAGTTTATTGTCAATTTCTTTACATGCACTGGTCATACAAAGAATTTGAAATTGCGTTTCTTGCTCTCCCATGCAGACATAGACTAATCTAGGTAAGGACATAGACAGTATAGACATAGACAGTACTCATACATGGACATAGACAGTATGGACGTAGACATTGCTCATACAGACATTTAAAGTGCAAGACTGGACAACAGAAGACTTGTAGAGAACATACATTAAGAGGAGGTATTTTGTTGTTCTTTTTCCTAAAAGTCCTTTATAGCGTTCTGACATAGTAATAGTAGCATTTGAAGAAATAAATAATTAAAAAAGGTTTTTATTTAAATACACCAGCAGCAGTATGTGTGTGTGTGTGTTTGTATGTGTTTTGTGTGCGTGTGTGTGTGTGTGTGTGTGTGTGTGTGTGTGTGTGTGTGTGTGTGTGTGTGTGTATGTTTAGTGCAGGTAGAAAGTGCGGTGTGCGTCTGTGTGTGTGTACCTGTGTATGTGTGTGTGTGTGTGTGTGTGTGTGTGTATGTGTGTGAGTATGAGTTGTGTGTCAGTGTGTGTATGTTTGGGTTTAGTGCAGAAAGTGCAGAAAGTGCAGTGTGTGTGTGTGTGTGTGTGTGTGTGTGTGTGTGTGTGTGTGTGTGTGTGTGTGTGTGTGTGTGTGTGTGTGTGTGTGTGTGTGTGCATGTGTATGTTTTGAGTTAGTGCAGGTTGAAAGTTCAGTCACAGATGTAGTAGTGCAGGTGGAGTGTTCAGTCGCAGATATGGTGGTGGGGATGAGGGGGGGGGAGCGTTGTCAGTGGCCTGGCTGGCTAGAGGCTGACAGTGAAGGGAGAGTGGGTTGAGTGTTCAGTATCTTGATTGCTTGATGCATCGTGCTGCTTGTAAGCCTGGTGGTACGGGAACGGAGGCGCCTGTACCTCTTTCCAGAGGGCAGGAGGCTGAACAGTTTGTGTGCAGGGTGGCTTGTGTCTTTGATGATCATCAGTGCTTTTCGGGTGAGGCGTGCGGTGTAAATGTCCTGCAGGGAGGGGAGTGGTACTCCAATGATCTTCTTCGCTGTGTTCACAACACGCTGGAGTGTCTTCCTGTTTTTCTCCGTGCAGCTTCCTCCCCACACTGTGATGCAGCTGGACACGACGCTCTCTATGGTTCCTCTGTAGAATGTTGTCATGATGGAGGTCCCTGGAGCATTGTGGGTTAGGTGCCTTCCTCAAGGGGCAGTTTCAGCCATGGATGGAGGTGTGTAAGGAGAGGTAAGGGTGGGATTCAAACATGTAACCCTCTGAACGTAAGACCACCTCCCTAACCAATTAGGCCATAGCTGCAGTATAGTAGAGGTAGTATTATACAAGTAAGTCTTCATGGTGTTCAGGGCCGCTGACAGCTTTTGCTGGGCCCGGGACAAAGTAATTTGATAGGACCCCCCAATCAAATTCCTACAATGTAATGAGGACCTGATTTTGGGCCCCCTCTTTCCCTGGGCCCGGGATAACTGACCCCTTTGCCCCTCCCTGTCTGCTTCCTTGGTGGTGTTATAGTCGATAGCATTATTATTAGGACAAGCTGGGCTACTTCAGAGTGACTAGACCCAGGGATGACTGGAGCACTCGGCAACTTTTTTCAAAAATTATTTTGGTGCACCTGCGCCTTCCTCAGAGTCTGAGGACTGAAACGTCAGTTATTTTGTGCACCAAAATAATAACAAAAAAAGTTGCTGAGTTCTCCAGTCATCCCTGGGTCTAGTCTAGTCACTCTGAAGTAGCCCAGCTTGTCTTGATACTGCTGTTCTCGTCTGTGACTCACCACCAAGACTGAAGCGCAGACATCCCCTCATAGAGTAACTTTATTTATCCCCAGGGGGAAATCCAGGTATCCAGTAGCTTACATAAATACACAAATACACAAATGCCCACATGGACATTACAAGACACAAATAACACAGGAATAGTCAGGGAGGGGAAAATAAACTAAAATAGTAAAGATAATAAATGTACACACACACACAAAGAGGTTCCCCAGTAACTGGGCCAGCTCCAACAGATCACAGTCTTTGCTTGTGGTAAGCAGGAAAAACAAGTATGTCCAGTGGTCAAGAGTCGAAGCATTATTATTAACTTAGTGCTAGAAGTGGTTGTTGTCCTTTTACAGACAGTAGTACAACAGTAATAGGGGGAGGAGGGCTAATCTAAACAAAGCGTTGACAATATTTATAGAGCCTTAACAAGACGTGTATAGATTTGTTGATATAAGCCTCCGAACATTCATTTTGTCTTAATGTACGTCTCTATTGATTCCGTGTGCCGTAAATTGTAAGTGAACAGGCACATAAATTAATGCAAATCTTATTAATGTTCCTTTTGACTTATGACCAGCGCAGTTCCCGTACCCTCTGCTCCATGTGCATGGAGGCTACTAGGGTGATGCACAGTGGGGTACAAGGAGAGTGTGACGTGTGACATGCGAGAGCAGATTCTCATAAATAAATCTCTTTGGCAACTGTTGTACAGGAGACGCGTGTTAGAAGAAAGACATGCAAGGAGACAGACAGACAGACAGACAGACAGACAGACAGACAGACAGACAGACAGACAGACAGACAGACAGACACAGACAGACACACACACACAGACAGATATGCAGATAGATAGAGAACAGTGTCTGAGGGATGGTGGGATGTAAGAATGAGAGACAGAGAGAGGGTGTGTTTGAGAGTATCGAATTGAATTCATTATTGCATTGTATTACACTTAGCTTACGGTTTATCCAAAGCGACTCACAGTTACTTGCAGGTTATCAAGACTGCGGAGAGGATTAAAGGCACAGCACTTCCCTCCATGGACTCCATATATGTACAGCGAGCCATAGGAGAGCAGAGAGAATCATTAAAGACCCACTCCATCCAGCTCTGCTCAAACACAAGAACTGCACATACAAACTGAGACACAGTAGAACAGACAGCATTCCTACCAAAAAAGCAAGGTTTTTTTTATCAGTTTCTTCCCAACAGCAGTGAGGCTGATGGCAAAGAAGAACATTTGATCCACCTTTAAAAAAAAAAAAATCTTTTGATCTCTGAGATTTTTATCACTTTTTAATGTATTTTGTATTTTTCCTATTTTTTCTATTTAGGCTAATTCTATTTATTGACTCAGAGGGCCTGCACAAGAGTTCCTATGTGCTTGGACTACTAGTTTATGCACAAATGGCAAATAAAGTACTTTGAACTTTTGAACTTTGATCAGTTACCTGGAACATTATGGGGGCTATGTGCCCTGCTCAAGGGCCCCTCAGCCATGGAGTGCAGTAGGGAGTGGAAGGGTGGGATTCGAACCTGCAACACTCTGATCTAAAGCCCATCTCCATAACCATCAGGCCACGGCTGCCCCTTTAATTGAATTGAGAAACTGAGGCAGATTTACAGTAGGGTAAGTAGAAGGAAAGAGATGATGCAGAGATACGATAGAGTGGAAGAGAATGGTACAAAACAAATGAAGAGCTCTTTTCCAAAACGCTATATCCACCATTTTTGACTTTTTGCATTTTAATATCGGAATTGACAGTTAAGAGGTCCTATCATATAGTATGTGTGAATTCTTCCCATTCAAATGTTTTGAGAACATACTTTAAAACCTCTATAAAAATGCATTTTGCAATGCATTTCAATGAAATGCCCAACACAAAAATGTCAATTTCCCAACATTCTATGAAACGGGTATATCTCATTTTGGAAAAGAGCTCTTCAAATGTACTTATTGTCTTTGAGCACATCAACTGCATGGTCAGAGTGTAGCTTGTTCTGTGTTCCATGTTGCGGTTTGACAGTCATAGGATGCTGTGTATTCTGTCTGATGTTTGGCTATACATGTCCCCAGCATGACATTGTGCTGCTGATGTGCCATAGACTCACAACCTTCACCTGAGCTCTCTCTTTTTCATCATCCATCCTTTCTACCTCTCTTTCTCTAAGATTATTCTACTTCTATTTCTACGTACTATCTCTCTCTCTCTCTCTCTCTCTCTCTCTCTCTCTCTCTCTCTCTCTCTCTCTCTGTGTCTCTATTTGTTATTTGTTCTCCCTCTGCCTATCCCTGCCTTGCTTGTGCTAGGTCTGTGCGTTTTATCTGTTTCTAGTGTTCTCTCTCTCCCTTCATTGCAGAGTATTTTTCTCCCATGTTTCCATACACTGACTGACTTTTCCTCCCCCCTCTTCCCTCGTCTTTCTAGATTTCTGAAATTTGTGCTTTTTATGTCAACATATTTGTCTTCCTCCCTCCCTCCCTTCCTCCCTCCCTCCCACACACGCACACACACACACACACACACACACACAC
>NC_085875.1:13785089-13792589 GCF_034702125.1 Engraulis encrasicolus
CACCGGCTCCGACAAAGTGCGGCGCACTTTTGCTTCCGACAGAATTCGGACCCCCAAACCCAATTTCACACGAACATAGCATTGATAGTCAATGGGCGGCGCCGACAAAATAGAACTTGTCTCTAATTGCTATCCGACATCGTTGAATGTCAGCGGACATCGGCGCCAATGTGCGTGGTTCTATTGAAAACAATGGAATCGAATTCTAGCTGAGCAGTGCGCAGCACTTTGTCGGAGCCGGTGTGCGGAAGCCCTTACTGAACTTGAACAAAATGTAAATGGCACGCACGCACGCACACGCACACGCACACGCACACGCACACGCACACGCACACGCACACGCACACGCACACGCACATGCACACACAGACACACGCACAGGCACACTATTCAGGGTTCACTTTTGATCACTCTGTCCACGAGCAGGGTTGCCAGATGATGCTGATGATTTCCAGCCCAAAAAATGCTCAAAACCCGCCTGGAAGCACAAAATCCCGCCCAATTCTATTGATTTCTATGGCAAAAAATTGGGCGGGTTTTTCCTGCTAAATGCCATTTTTTTCCCGCACACGCCCATCCTGAGCAGCCCAATTGGGAGGGAAACAGCGCAATCGGGCAACACTGTCCATGAGGTCGTTTGAAAGTCACTGCAGTAGCATTCCACTGTACTGTAGCCACATCCCTTTTCCACCAAAGGACAACCCCCTGACCCTGTGAAGGACAGCCATCCTCCTGCCTTGCAGCAGGGGCGGTTTTAGGAAATCTGAGGCCCTGGGCAAAGAACAATTTTGAGGCCCCCTTTAAATTATGAATTAATAATCGATGGTGTATAAATGCAGGCAGTGGCGTAACAACGGAAACATGGGTCAAAAAGCAAGATTATCTAGGTGGGCTCCATCGAGCTGCGGCCAAGGGCCCCGAAAGCTTAAACTGCCACCGCATGGAAAAATCGATGCATAAATGTTGACTGACGACGGGGACCCCTGACTGGATGACCCCTGACCGGGCAATTGCCCGACCTTGCCCAATGATAGAACCGCCCCTGCCTGGCAGTTCATCTGAGTAGGCCTAGCTGTGAATAAACGGTGGGGTTGTTGCAAAGTAATATTCAAAGGGATTGTATCAATCACCAGCCTTACCGTACGGCTGCTGCTGACTGGCTGAAGGGAGATTATAGGGGAGGCCTGCCCTTTTTTTTGCGAGTTGCATTTCTGCTACGATAATTTCAGCAAAAAAATATACAGTATGTGCTGACGAGAGCTGTACTGTACAGTGGCTGTGGCTCTAACAGCGGTGGTGGTGGTGGAGGAGAGGAGAGGTGAGGACGGATGTCAGGGACGTCAAAAGTTGCCAAGTCAAAGTTACAGTCCTGTACAGTTGCACTTACAGTACTATTTCAGCGGCGGGGCATGAGTCATGACATAGGCCCCTGAATGTGTTATTTAATGACTTGGAAACACCATCAAGATTGTTTTATGTCAGAATAATATTTGTGCTGTATGTGTGTGTGTGTGAAGAGATGAAGATATAAACATGGATGTGTGTGTGTGCTTGAAGGGAGGAAGAAAATGCTATATTGTACCTTTCATTACTGTATTTATCAGCAAAATGCCCAGAAACGTAGACATCTGAAACATGGAGAAATGGTGTACATTTGGAGAGCTTTGCGGAAGGCCCACCTCAAAATAGATGCTTGTTTTTGAGGCTAATGCTATGTGAGGTAATTCCAGTGGACTCAGAGAAAAGAGAAACTCATTTCACTTGAATCATTGAACGAGACATTTGAGGTCTCTCGGTGTGGTCTCTTTGTCCCTATAGCCCTCCCTCCTAAAAGTCATCACAAATGGCTAAAGAAAATGTGTTTGGTTTGTTTTAAAAAAAAAAAGTGAAACAGCTTTTTCTTTATCTCTCGGCGGAGACAGGAATTCCCCCCTTCTTCAAAACCTCCTTTTGCGGCGGCACCGGCGCTGCACTATTGAATATTACCTCTCTCTCTCTCTCTCTCTCTCTCTCTTCCTCCCGCTAATCTGCAGCCGGATGAATAGGGAATCAGTGCGGAGGGCAAATCCAGTGGCTTGCATTCATTCTGCCAGTGTATTAGCCGCCACTGTATGATAATCACGCCAAACGCCAGTGTGTGTGGAAATGAAAGACTTCAAAGACAGTCACATCCTTTCATGTGTGCAGCCATTTTAGATGAGAGCCATCGTCGCCCCTTTCCATTTTCCCCCCTCTATGCTTTTAAAGTTGCTCTGCGAGCAGCAGCCTCTCCCTCTGCGCTCTCTCTCTCCCCCTCTCTCTCTCTCTCTCTCTCTCTCTCTCCATCTTCACCATCTCTCTATCAACCCTCCCCATCCTCTGTCTCGCCCCTCTCTCTCTGTCCTTCTCTCTCTCTCTGTCCTTCTCTCTCTCTCCCTCCATCTCTCTCTCTCTCTCCATCCTCACCATCTCTCTATCAACCCCCCCTCCCATCCTCCGTCTCCCCCTCTCTCTATCAGTGGATTTACGGCTGAGGGCTCGTCCTGATGTGATGGATCTATGCACATGTGCCGTGGCCCTGCTTTATGGGCCATGTCAATGAGATGATTAACTTCAAACCTATGGACTTTTCAATAGTTTTGGAGTGTGATATATCGGACGGCCGTCGCATATCAAACAGAGGGGGCCAGGCTATAAAACTCAAAGCAAACTAGCCTCCTCCTCCTTCTCCTGGACGGCTAATAAAGCTATGCACTATATGGACAACTTTACTTGACCGACCGACCGACCGACCTGTGTGTTAGGTGGGCTTCTTAAGGCTCAGTATTGATTAAACAACTTTTTTTTTTACCATGGTGTTTGAAACATTCTAGTTTTGTCTGACATTTACAGCCATAAAACTATAAAGAGGGGATGGAAAAATAAAAAACAATCACAACAGTTTCTGCTTTTGCCGTTTTTCCCAATTTCTGTATGTAATAGCATTCAAAATTGAGAGGTGAGAATTTTTTTACGAGTTGTTTTTCACCTCAGGCAGAGAACTGTGACTAACAAAAATAAAGTCATCACAGAAAATAACATCAGCACCAGCAGAGTAATCAAATGAAGAAAAAAACATTAGCAACAAAATGTTTTCCAAGTGTTTTACCTACCTGTCTAGTACAACATCCGGGGGCATCTTACCTCACATGAACTTTGAATGATCCAACCCCATGTGGTAAAATCATTGCATACATGACCATAAAAACTATTTCTAAATGTGATACGTGTGTGTATGTGTGTGTGTGTTTGTGCTTGTGTGTGTGTGTGTGTGTGTGTGTGTGTGTGTGTGTGTGTGTGTGTGTGTGTGTGTGTGTGTGTGTGTGTGTGTGTGTGTGTGTGTGTGTGTGTGTGTGTGTGTGTTTGTGTGTGTGTGTGTGTTTGTGTGTGCATGCGTATGCGTGTGCTTGTGTGTGTGTGTGTGTGTGTGTGTGTGTGTGTGTGTGTGTGTGTGTGTGTGTGTGTACGCACATGTGTCAGGGTAACATATCACCTTAAATGAACTCGGAATGGTTTCAAGACTTCTTGTAATTATCTAGTGCAATAATGTGTGAGTAAAAAAAAACACACACAATCACACACAGTACACAATTATGTATGCATATAACACACAATACCAAACGCATGGTTCAGATCACACTTCCTGTCTTCTTGAGAAGGTGGCTAAGAGTGTCCTTAGGTGCCAGGGGTGTGAAAGTGCCTGATTAGCCTTTTAGCGCTAATCAGGCTAATAGTAAGAGACAAGTGAATGAGAGGGGGCGAGGAGCGGTTAGTGCTATGGGCATGCTTCTGCTGTGATAATGAAGAAATGGGTTGTGTTATGTTGTGCTGTGCTGTGCTGTGTTGTGTTGTGACTGTTGCACATGCACACATAGACGCACACACACACACATACGCACACGCACACACACACGCACACACACACACACACACACACACACACACACACACACACACACACACACACACACACACACACACACACACACACACACACACCATTATCAGTGTCAGAACACACGCACACACATTGTTAGAAAGTATTTTTGTGGGCTTTATTGCCTGTAGCAAGATGGCACTGAAGAGAGATGATAGGAAATGAAATGAGTTCGAGAGAGGGTTGATGGAGACAGGGAATGAACAGTCTGTAGCCCAGTGATTCTCAAAGTGTGGTCCGGGGACCACTAGTGGTCCGCGACAGAGCTCAGGTGGTCCGCGAGGGGATTGCTACTTGTCCAAAGACAAGCTAGAAGTAGACTATATTCATTACATTATTGCAAAGCTAAATATAACTAGAGTCATATTTTCACCACAATAAGACAGGCCTGTAAATGTGAATTAAAAAATAAGGGATCTGCATCGAAATTAGCACCGGTCAACTGTCAATTCAGGTGACAGGTGGTCCCTGAACATTGTTGGGGGGGAAAAAAGTGGTCCTCGGCCTGAAAAAGTTTGAGAACCACTGCTGTAGCCAGAAGTGAACCTGCATCTTTAATGCATATAGTTTGGATGTCCACAAAACTGCAAAAAAATATATACCAGGGCTGGGGGACACTAGCATAGTGATACAACTAATCTTGATTTCTGGACCCACCCATTGACTTCTGTGTATGTTATCTGCTTTATTACGGCCCTGGTCAGATTCATTTAGTAGCATCCTGATTTGCTCTGATCACAGTTGCTGTACATCTTACCGTTTAACCAACTGTAGGTTTCCTTCATGCATTTATTTTGTGTGTATAGGTGGGTAAACCTTACATGAAAAGCACCCACTTTGTAACTTCACCGCTATAATAAATGTGGCTAAGCAGTCTTCATAGTTAGAAGTCGGACAAAGAACATGGCCTATTCTGTACATATAGCACTGGCTATTGCCTTTTACTTTTTAATTTACTAATGGTTGCCCACAAATCTGGGGTGTGCTTCTCAAAAAGCATAGTTACTATAAAATCTTGCCCATGTCATATAATTTCGAGCTCTCTCAGAAGTTCCTGGTAAATTGTTTTTGGTGCGAGCCCGCACACCTCGAATGTTTCTTTTTTAGCAGGTGCAGCTTTTCAAGGTACTCCAGTCTTCATTTAACTCAAGGAAGAGCGTGACACTGCTTCTTCACAGTTCACCACTTTTTTCTTTTTTCTTTGGTGCTGACGTTTCGGCACTAGGCCTTCATCAGAGTGGTAAATTGTTGCCATTAGCGTCAGCACAACTGGACTTGCGCTGAGAGCTGCAATGCCAGCATCGTGGCACATGTGTACTGTAGCTAGTGGATAGAAGACGATCTTATGGATACAATAGTAGTGATCATTAAAATTAATATTATTAAAATAATATTACTCACCTGTCACCTGTTTGCACAGTGGTTGAAACATGTCATTATCAGAGTAGCTTAGATGTTCTATCTGCTTCTTATTAGATAAAATAAAGACGCATAATAATTTAAACAATTTAATTATTTAAAATGAGGATTTAGATATTGACTGTAGGTGCAAGCTGTGCTGGTTGATATGAGGTGTTGAGCAAACCCCTGTTGTACACATACACACACACACACACACACACACACACACACACACACACACACACACACACACACACACACACACTTCACCGTCACAACACACACACACACACACACACACACACACACACACACACACACACACACACACACACACACTCACTCTCTCTCTCTCTCTCTCTCTCTCTCTCTCTCTCTCTCTCTCTCTCTCTCTCTCTCTCTCTCTCTCACACACACACACACACACACACACACACACACACACAGTCACCGTCACACACACACACACACACACACACACACACACACACACACACACACACACACACACACACACACACACACACTTCACCGTCACACACACACACACACACACACACACACACACACACACACACACACACACACACACACACTTCACCGTCACAACACACACACTACACACACTTCACGGTCACAACACACACACTCCACACACACACACACACACACACACACACACACACACACACACACACACACACACACACACACACACACACACACACACACACACACACACACACAAAAACACACACACACACACACACACCTCAGATGCAAATACATCAAAACAGAGATTATCTCCACAGCTGCCCGCTCTTTATGCGGTACATGTGAAAGTTTTTAAACGTCTGCTGCTGCTGCCGGTGGTGTTAGCCTACTGCTGCCACTGCCGCTACTTTTTAAGCACGAGATCAGACTGATTACAGGAATGGGCATCAAAGACTCCCACGGATACGGATAATGTGCCATGAAACACACACGTGTGCCTCCAGGGAGAGTTTTGTGAAGTCCTGTATCTCTGTGTGTGTGTGTGTGTGTGTGTGTGTGTGTGTGTGTGTGTGTGTGTGTGTGTGTGTGTGTGTCTGTGTCTGTGTCTGTGTCTGTGTCTGTGTCTGTGAGTGTGTGTGTGTGTGTGTGTGTGTGTGTGTGTGTGTCTGTATGCCTGTGTGTGTGTTTATGTGTGTGCATGTGTGTGTATACTATATGTGGATATGTTGTGTTTGAGTGTGTTTAGCAAGATTGAGACTATCAAATACTGTTTGTCTCTCTTTGTATGTGAATACCTGTGTGTCCGGTATCTGTGTGTGTGCGCGTGTGTGTCAGTGTGTGTGTTAGTGTGTGCGTGTGTGTGTGTGTGTG
Source organism: Engraulis encrasicolus (assembly GCF_034702125.1). NCBI lineage: Eukaryota > Metazoa > Chordata > Actinopteri > Clupeiformes > Engraulidae > Engraulis > Engraulis encrasicolus. Next base: position 13,791,811 of record NC_085875.1, read on the forward strand.
TGTTTAGCAAGGGAGAGGCTGGCGAGTAGTTTCAGTGTCTCTTTGTATGTGCATATCTGTGTGTCCCGTATCTGTGTCCGATATCTGTGTGTGTGTGTGTGTGTGTGTGTGTGTGTGTGTGTGTGTGTGTGTGTGTGTGTGTGTGTGTGTGTGTGTGTGTGTGTGTGTGTGTGTGTGTGTGTGTGTTTATGAAGGGTGAGGCAGTGGAGTAGTGTGTCCTGCCTTGTAAATGTTGTTATATCTGATGAAAGATAAATAAAGAAAAAAAATAAAAAGTCCACAGACATACAGCGCCGTAGGCTGTATGACAAGGGATCAAATTTCCCCACATATTTGCTATTGCATTAGACTAGAAGCAACATTACACTCACTCACAAACTGCAAACCCTTTCTGCTCCATTTAATGTCAATGTCGCCTTACGAGAGTAACTTAAAAGCTTGGAAGGCCTTCAAACTATCCAAACACAGTAATCTCCCTTTCAGTATGAGTTCATGTTATGTTTTGTCCTCCCTCTTGAACTGAAATATATTTAGTCTGCAAAAAAAGAGAATTTAGAGTTCTGTTCTAAAATAGTTGAAGTACTGTATGTAGTATAAGTTATATAAACGGGTCTGACTTTTACATTACAGTTGTCTGTGTTGACCTGTCATTGATTCAGGCGCTTTCCTTGCCATAGTTTTCTATTGACTGTATAGTATATGGTCAGTAAATGGCATCAGTGGTATCTGAGAGTTTCTACAGACTGTACCAATGTAAAAGATTACTGAAGAGTTGTGTT
>NC_085875.1:13810089-13817589 GCF_034702125.1 Engraulis encrasicolus
GCAGCCTCATTGTCGTGGTGGAGGGGACAGAGCCAATGGGTCTGTCTCAAAATTGCTCCTTTGTCATCAGAGTTGTCCCTCTTCCCATGAGAGAAATAATTTAGCTCAGAGCATTTTTTACTGCCCTTATTTAGCAAATTGTAAAGTAACTTCTAAATTGCATTTTTTTGCTCATTATTATTTTTTTAATACTAAATGAAAACGTACAAATTGACGTCAGCAATGGCGTCATGCCAGGCTGAAGATGAGGAGGAGTAGTGCTACTGAGACGTACTCATGAGAGGGCCACACACTTGGATAAAGTCTCCTCGGTAACACTTCATTTTAGGGATACATCTATTAGCACTAATACATACAATGTGCCTGTATAAGTTACTTGTAAGGCATGTACAAAGCAAAATCAAACATTTGTAAGGCATGTATTCGCAAATGTCTTGTTCATGCACAATAAGGGATTTATTACCAATTTAACCTTAGTAAGGACATAGTAGGCCTTAGCGTTTGCTTAGTACATGCCTTACAAGTTACTTATGCAGGCATTAACATTGTATGTATTAGTGCTAATAGATGTATCCCTAAAATAAAGTGTTACCGTCTCCTCTTGATAGCGTGAAGCCTCTCTCCTTTGTCCCGTGATTGGCTGATACTGCTGCTGTCCAAGGTGCTGAACCACACGGGACTTAATGACAGAAGCACAATAAAATGAGCTAGTTTTACTTTTAGTACTGCAAGTGTTTGAGTTCAGTGTTTGCTATATGGTTTGCCAAAGGGAGTCTTTTCACTTGATTGCCAAAGAGAGTTCCCAGAAGCTCTGGAGGTGGTAATGGTGCTGTGTGATTGGACAGTTGGTGGGATTATGCTCACTACTATTGTCCAATTGGGTCACGATAGGATAAGGCCTCAAATCTTGGTCCTGAGATTGTCTGCACACAGAGCGTGGAACTGCTCTAGGCTAACTAAAGCGTTTTTCTCGATGTGTAGTGTCGATGGTAGCAGTTCATGATGATGATGATGATGATGTTTTGCATCTCATGCCCAGTTGGGAACTGCTGTAGGCTTATGGCATAAGTGGTCAGGACTTGACTGGGGGAGAAATAGGGCCCGGGCACTTTTGGATTAAAGGGGCCCCTCACAATTAGTGGCGCAGAACTGACACACCGGTGGGCCCCGCACCCTTGTGGTCCCCTATTTTCAGAAATGTTAAAATGTATCACCTTTTTTTTACATTTCTGAAAATACGGGCCCCTGAGGGTGCGGACGGTGCCCACTGGGAAATGCCCACTATGCCAGATGCCCAGACCAGCCCTGGTGGTGGTGGTGGTGGTAGTGGTGGTGGGGATGGTGTCGATGGTAGTTGATTCTTTTTATATATATATAAAAAGATATATATGTATATTAGGGGCTTTTTATTTGATAGGATAGTATATGAGATGCCGACAGGAAGTGAGTGGGACAGAGAGACGGGGTGGGATTGGGAAATGACCCCGGCCGGACTCGAACCGGGGTCCCCAGGGGCATGCAAGCCCAAATGTGGGGGGGCTTAGCGCGCTGGTTTGTGAGACGGGATAGTGAAGGAGAGACAGGAAGTGAGCTGGGAGAGAGAGATGGGGAAGGACCGGCAAAGGACCCGGACCGGGAATCGAACCTGGGTCGGCCGAGTGGTAAACGTGTGCCCTACCATATCAGCCACGGTAGGGCCTGGTCGTTGATTCTTGATGGTGGTGATGGTGCCTTGTGTCTCTTGCCCATTTGGGTCACGTCCCTACAGTACTTCCCCAGGACATGCTGCTACCGTCTCTCCTCCCAGACTTGTCACAATGTCCTGAGGACCTAACGGGGGAGGGGGGATGGAGGAGGGGGGAGGGGGGATGGAGGATTGGGGGGGGGTGCTTCTTGCTCCTGCCCCAACTAGAATTGTCACATGTCTTGTGGGTGCAAGACGGGGGGGTTGGGGGTTTGAGGGTTGAGGGTTGAGGGTTGGGTGGGGGTGGCTTTTTGCTCCTGCCCCAACTAGAATTGTCACATGTCTTGTGGGTGCAAGACGGGGGGTTGAGGGTTGAGGGTTGAGGGTTGAGGGTTGGGGGTTGGGGGGGGCTTTTTGCTTCTGCTCCAACTAGAATTGTCACATGTCTTGTGGGTGCAAGATGGGGGGTTGGGGGGTGGGGGGGGGTGGCTTCTTGCTCCTGCTCCAACCAGGCTTGTCACATGTCCGGAAGGGGAAAAAGGGGAGGGGGGGAGGAGGGAGGGGGGAGGGAGGGCATCTTGTTCTGCTCCAGCCAGACTTGTCAGTCGGCCCAAGGGCAATGGCCGTCCTGCAGTCTGGTCCTCTTCCACTGACTGAGATGAGGGTGACATCATTGGGTTCGCTGATGTGATGTGATTTAATCCTTTTATGTTTAATACACTGACCCGGCAGCCAACACACACACACACACTGAAACACACACACTGAAACACACACAGAAACACACACACAAACTGAAGCATACACAAACTGAAACACACACACTGAAACACACACACGCACACGCACACGCACGCACACACACACACACACATATTGCTCCCTTCCCCTCCCCCAAGCAAGTCCATCTGCTTGATTTCACTATGCACACTGACATGTCTGATTGCACTGTGTCACACACTGGGCCCTGCCAGGGCAATTATGTCTCCTGAAATAAAGCACTGGTGAAAATACAAACACATCTACTGTATGTAACACATTACCTTACCTATGTAACACCTTACCTATGTAACATGCAAGCTTGTGTGTGTGTGTGTGTGTGTGTGTGTGTGTGTGTGTGTGTGTGTGTGTGTGTGTGTGTGTGTGTGTGTGTGTGTGTCTGTGTGTGTGTGTCTGTCTGTCTGTCTGTCTGTCTGTCTGTCTGTCTCTCTGTTTGTCTGTCTCTCTGTTTGTCTGTCTGTGTGCTTGTGTGTGTGTGTGTGTGTGTGTGTGTGTGTGTGTGTGTGTGTGTGTGTGTGTGTGTGTGTGTGTGTGTGTGTGTGTGTGTGTGTGTGTGTGCTCTATATACAACATGAAATAGGTTATGCAGACGACAATGTAATCCAATCAAGCTTCATCCTTTTAGCCTGAAAGGTTGATTGCAAGTTTCTTCTCATGACTTAAGAGATCAGCCGTTAGGATCGCGGTAGATGGGTTTATGAAGCCTCACAGCATCTGCCATCATACTCAAATACTCATGTTGTTGAATACATGCTGATGTTGAATGCACGCTGATGTCAAATAGCTCCCTGTGAATGTAACTGCAGCTGCAGATGTGCACTGTGAAAAACCAGAGGGGGAGGTGGGAGGAGAGGCAGCCATTTTGTTTTTGTTGTCATGGTGCCAGATTTGCATGAACACACATTCTAAGGCACTCTTCAGTCTTCTTCAATAAAAAAAGGTTTTTAAATTAATGAAAGCTGGTTCACGATTGAATATGGAAGACAAAATCGCCAACATGTTTCTTTTTCAGCTTCAGTTTAGTGGGCATTCTTCAGGGCTTATGTACGTAAATACAACCGTCGATGGTGCCAGGCTTGTTTCTTTTTGGAGGGGAGAGAGAGATGGTCCCCTTTAATGGCGCATGCAGGAGGCGGCCATGGGGGAAGATAATGAACCCAAATTTGCTTCTTGATCAGCGTCCTTGTGCCTCTCTTGGATGAGGGGTAATTTCAGGCTAGGCCCCAAGTACCTTTTCAAACCAGCCAATGCTAGTTTTGGGGGGATTGGCATCCCTCCCTCCTCCTCCTCTTTCCTTTCAGATGGTGAAAGCAACGTCACACAAGCGGACATCCCAATGAGTGTAATTATGCACAAAGTACGCTATTCAGGCCATTTTGTGTGTGCGCGTGCGCGTGTTACATGCGTGTAAGCTATTTCCTGTGTGTGTTTGTGAGTCTGTGTGTGTGTGTGTGTGTGCGTGTGTGCGTGTGTGTGTGCGTGTGTGCGTGCGCGTGTGTGTGTGTGCGTTTGCGCTACGTGTGCCACCAGGGGAAAGAAATGACGAGCTAGCACGGAAATAGAACATTCTCCCTCTTTTGTTGACATTTTCCCTTTGTGTTCGTATTGAGCAGTGTGCTCACATCTTATCCGCCATATTAACGAAAGGAACACTGGCAGTGGCATTTCATTGTTTCCATGTGTTGGCGTGTAAAATAAAGACTTGTACGAATAGGCCTATTGGTTGTTGCCATAGGCAGTAGATTGGGTGGGGGTGGAACGAGATGCTTGTTTTTTTCCTAGAGTACAGACTGACCTAACACAATGATGGACATTCATTTTTTTAATGTGCTGTGACGTGCTATGTGTATTCATGTGCGTGCACATTTCATTACATACCCACACAAACACATAGGCCTATAATTCCTCCATAGTGCATAGCGTGTTCTGGGAACCTGTAGTGTTGGTAGGGCGTCAGCTGAGCTGTTGTGTTATGTATGTCAGCATTTTGTCATGAGCGTCTGAGCTCTGTGCTCAATAAATCATAGGACAAGGGAGAACACTCTGCTCTCAGCCCTGTGTGGCACAGAGGCCGAGACCAGCAGGCACACACACACACACACACACACACACACACACACACACACACACACACACACACACACACACACACACACACACACACACACACACACACACACACACACACACACACACACACACACACTAAGCAGCAGGTGCCAAAACTCAAAGTGATCCGGCCACCAGAGCGAACCTTAGTTCCCAGAGGACACTGAAAACACAGAGACACCCGATCCGGAGGCTCTTTGCAAGGGACAGCGAGTGGTGGCTCCTTAGCTCTTTGCGGCCCCTAAGTGGCTGTAAACACAGCTGATCGGATACCCACACTGGGAGATATTACAGCAGAGGGCCGGACAGCGATATCAGAGAGAGTAGATAAGAGAGAGGTTCCATTGGCCCATTGTTTCCGGGTTCTACTAATCCCCCTTTAGGCAGACCTAAGGACTGTTCTATTCATTGTAGGAGCATTATGACACACCCCTTTAGGCAGACCGGAACCTGGTCACTTTAGGTGCCCATAGAAACCTATTAACTTATGTTGGCAGCTCTCTATATACTTAAAGAATCTCTGGCGATATCCCCTCCATTACATACAACTTCTATTCATGATGAAGAAAACAGGCCAGAGAGATTGTCTCACACCTGGTTTATTAAACTCTTGGGAAAAGTCTAGACATGGTCCCTGTTATGAATTTGCTTTTACCAGGATGGCACTGACCTTGTCGTAATGTATTATTATATAGACTTTGTGAAATGTTGTTGTAGTTTCGTGCTATGATTGTTAAGTCTTTACATTGACTACACTGAGGGACGTTGTGCATTAAGGGGATACTATCTTTGTTTGCTCCAACCTTCTTTCTTTCTTTATTTATTTATTTATCTATTTATTTATTCAGTTATTTATCTATTCAACTACAAAGCGGATTCCAAAAAAGTTGGGACACTTGGTATTTTGTGAATAAAATAAAAATGCTGGCATTTTCAAAACATTCAATATGTTAATAAGGTAGAGCATTGTGTACAAACAACATATCAGTTGTTAAAGCCGAGCAGAATGATTGTTTTGGGGTAATTATGTGATCATTTAAAATTTCACCCTTGCAACAAATTCCAAAAAAGTTGGGACAGGGCCAATAAAATGCTTTTTATGTTGGATAAGACTAAACACAACACAAGGGAGGAGACTTAACATTTAAATACTTTGACTGATGGCATGATTTTATTTTAAAAAAATAGATATTTTGATGTGCGAGACATGATTTCAGCAGCTCAACCGATAGGTGTGTTCTTCGACTTGTTTACCTTCTTGTTATGCTTAATACGTGGCATATCCTCACTGCAAGAAAACAATTTTGTCACCTATTTACTCTTATGATGGAACCACACTGTTGGAACATAGTAGACATTGAAATTTGCCATCGTTATGGGGCAATATCTAAAGACTGTGCTCCAAAATATAATGCCTTGGTAGCTATGTATGCTGTTTAAAGTCTGACTATATCATTCAGCCCTCATTTTAATGCTCTACATGAGTAAGAAGACCATAACCAAGGCATCTCTGCACCCCTTTATCATCATATATGCAGTCTTTCAGACTGACCACTAAATCAAGCTGAAGTATTCATTTTCTTCATAACCTGGAGGGTGCATGACTACATGATTTAAAAAAAGAATGAAATATTTTCCATTCTGTAATCAGAGGACAGTTTCACATAGGGCCATCTAGAATGAGCTTTGCCACTTGCAGCACTGTTTAATGTCTGCATCATGTGCCTTAATCAAGTGTTGTGTTTATAGTCATTTTTTCAACAGCTGTCATTGTTGGAGTGTCATAGTTTGCTTATTGACGATGGGTATGTCATGATCTCATAACTCATGCAATGATTTCACAGAACTCTACATTACAGAAATAGGCCTTATACGCCTGAAATTTTGAGAATTCAATCTTTCTGTGTAATAGATCAGTAATTAGTCCCTCAAAATCTTCGTTTCTGAGTGCCACAGCCTCTCTGTGATGGTATTTTATCTGCGCATTCATGTTGGCAGTCAATATAGTTCCTTTCAAAATATTCCTCCTTGTGTTATTTTTAGAATTATTCAACTATTACAACATGTTTTGGCCCCTTTCCCAACTTTTTTGAGATTTGTTGCATGGGTCGAATTTTAAATGACCACATATTTCCCTCAAAACAATGCTTTTGCCTCATTTTAACTGTTCCTATGTCGACTTTGTGCCATTGTGCATCTTATGCATGGATTGAATGTTTTGAAAATGCCAGCATTTTGATTTTATTCACAGAATACCAAGTGTCCCAACTTTTTTGGAATCCGCTTTGTATTTATTTATTTATTTAGACCAGAACCGGGGATGTGTGTCTTTGCAGTATCATTAGCAACTTGCTTGGTTGCAATGTAACTTCCCATTGCCAACCTACTAAGTGGTTAGCAATGGTGCTTTTGAGAAACAGGGCCTACCATAGGTGTAGAATATGTTGTTCATTTATTTTAATAACTTTCCATCAGCACCGTCAGGGTGCCAGTGTGTCAGTGGCACTAGCAGTGACGCACATGCCCACATGTTTCAGAACTGTGCTCATTGACAGTATGGTTCTGAATGGGACCTGTAACTCCATAGAGCATTGGCATGCCCGCCTTTTGCCCATAGCAGGTAGAGCTAGTTCCAAATCTGTCTGCCACACTGGCACTGTATCAGCAAACCACAGATTCTGACAAAAATGCTTGGTATAGCATTTTTAATCAGCGACAGCATAGCAATAGGATCCACTGATTTTGTCCCATGTCTTTTTTTCCTTGGAAGGCCCGACTCGAAACAGCTTGGACATACAGAATTTGCACTACTGTTTGCGCATGGAATGGGGCAATACAGTATGCTAAGTAGTGGCTCTTTCTGTACTGTGTCGTGCATTCACGTGTGTGTGGCGTCAGAATGGTCATAGAAATATTGTCCAGAAATA
>NC_085875.1:13837589-13842589 GCF_034702125.1 Engraulis encrasicolus
ATATACTGCCCTACGAAGGCAAAGTGCAGTAACTACAACAGCATTGAAACTAAGACAAAAGTCTTCAAAAGCCTTGGTATTAGGTTGGATATTGTAGTTACTGCAAATATGACATATCAGTATCTCTAAAACGGGACACATTTGGACCATAAGGCTTTGTCACAAGACAAAGGAGGTGTATTGAAGACTACTTTAAGTCTAAACTCATGTTTGAGAAAATATATAGTTACTGCACTTTGCCTTTGTAGGGCAGTATGGCCATGCCAAATTTGCAGTAACTGCAGTATCCAACCTAATACCAAGGCTTTTCAGGATTTGTTTCTTTTCATTGCTCATTCATTGCTCATTCCAATCTCCTAACCTCATGTACCATAACTGGATAGCAGCGCACAGCCAATGAAGAAAAAAAAAAGAAAAACATCAAAAATGAAATCAGTAAGCACTTGTCTTCCTCTCTCTGCTCATGTAGGCTACCTTTTTTGTCTTTCTCAATCATTTTACTCTCAGCAATCCTGCCGCTCTCTCCTCTCATTCCATGACAGACAGAGAAAGAAGAAAAAAGAACGAAAATATGCACAAATGCAAATGAGTGGGCAGAGAAAAATATAAATATTGAATTGTGTGTGTGTGTGTGTGTTAGAGTTAGCGCTGCGCTAAACGGCTGTCTTATCTGCTTCAAGTGCAGGATGATGGGGCTGGTTGCCGTGCAGTAGCAGCACCACCAAACACCCACCCCCTCCACCCCCCATCCCTTCACCGTCACCACGGCAACCGGAGGCGGCTGAAAAATGGCAGCAGCGTGGCGGCGCTGCCCCTTCATTACGCATCAACACAGCCACTGACAGGGGAGATAATGGCCAATAACACACTATTATGTTCCCAGTAAATGAAAGACCCCTGGGAGCACACCCCGCAGCAGCAGTCTGTGCAGTGCAGTGCAGTGCAGTGCAGTGTGTGTGTGTGTGTGTGTGTGTGTGTGTGTGTGTGTGTGTGTGTGTGTGTGTGTGTGTGTGTGTGTGTGTGTGTGTGTGTGTGTGTGTGTGTGTGTGTGTGTTTGTATATGTAAGGGTGGGGGGACTTACCCACCCACCCTCACCACCCACACACACACACAGACACACAGACACACACACACAGACACACACACACACACACACACACACACACACACACAGACACACACACACACACACACACACACACACACACACACACACACACACACACACACACACACACACACACACACACACACACACACACACACACACACACAGCGCGGAACATAAGCGCTCGCAGCCATATTTACTGCTCTCTGTTCAGCCCCCAATAACACCATACCAGATTATACAGGGAGCACTAGACACACATGTGCAGATCCAGTAGTATTTTTTTTTTTAATTAACTTGTTTTATTCATTTCGTATTTCACATTTATTTACTTATGTCTTTATTTATCGTTTCACACAAAAAAAGATTTTTTTGTAGAATGTCATCCATACAAATGTTTTATATTTCTATTTTCTGACAAAAATGCTGCTGGCATTGCCAGGTTTGACTCTTGTCCATCCTCTGTTGGTTAATGCGTGCTGCTGGAGGTTGTGAGAAAGATGTCATGTCCAGCCTGTGCTTTGGCTGTGGGCTCATTGAGCTGCTATTATGGTGTGCTGTATGTGTGATGCACTGCTGCAGCGCTCTCCTGTGTCACGTTGTGGTTGTGAGCGTGCAATTCAAACCTCTCTCTCAGGATTTTTTTCATGATTAGTCTTGTACTGTACAGGCAGAAATATGGGCAAGCGCTTTGGCTGTGTGTGTGTGTGTCTGTTCTGTTTGTGTGCGTTCGAATGCGTGTTTCTGTCAGACAGAAACCAGCGTCGACTGTCAAAATGGCCGCCTCTTTTTCTCTCTCTTCCCGTCATCAGCCAATCAGGGTGTGCGTTGTTCACCCTGACACGGCAACACGGCGGCTCCACATTGGCCGTGACAACTAACAAATGTCTGCTGAAATTGCTGATGGTTATCAGGGCCGCGGCTCATTGGTCGGGCCCGTTCCTTTTCTTCTCGCCTCATCGCCCCCTCATTTTTGCGGCACATTTCTTTCCCCAACCGCCACCAGCACCTCACCTCACCTCCTCTCATCTCTCTCTCTCTCTCTCTCTCTCTCTCTCTCTCTCTCTCTCTCTCTCTCTCTCTCTCTCTCTCTCTCTCTCTCTCTCTCTTTTCCTCGTCTCTCGGAGCCCCCGAAATGATGCTCTTTGAGCTGGCGCAGGGATAGTATCCGCCAACACGCAAGCAAGCCTTCCCATCCGTCCTTCGCTCCTTTGAAGCCTGCTCTTAGCCTCTTCTCTCTAGGAGTGGGAGTGCGAGTTGCATTTTAGGGGAATTATAGGAAATCGTGTGTGTTTGTGTGTGTGTGTGTGTGTGTGTGTGTGTGTGTGTGTGTGTGTGTGTGTGTGTGTGTGTGTGTGTGTGTGTGTGTGTGTGTGTGTGTGTGTGTGTGTGTGTGTGTGTGTGTGTGTGTGTGTGTGTGTGAGCGCGTGTATCATGCACCATAGTAGGAGGGATCGGCCATGGCTGTGTCTGCTGGTGACATGAGGTGCTACAGTATGTCAATCAGTATGCAGCAGGATTTTAGTTTTTACATTGTCACACAACCACAGCTCAGAGAGTATATTAGTCCCCCCCCCCAATACTTCTTACGTGTTTATGTGTGATTTTACGGTTGGTACAAGAAAGAAGGCCCTTGACAAATGCTCTTGTTGACTCCGCATTGCGTGTAACAAAGCTGCATCTTCAATGCTGATATTCTTCTTTCCGCCTCTTTAGACTAGATATATCTGTATCACTCTCGCCATAAAGAAAATGTGTGAATGCAAGATGATTGCACTTAAAGGCACTATAGGCAGATACGTATTGCTTGAAGCATGCCTTTCAAGCAGACAAACATGTTTGTGCCGATAGTGAAGACCATAAGTATGACCATGTGACTAGATAGAATTTCATCCAACCATTCCATGTTGATTTAGACCAATTTTTTGATAACAATTCCTGAGTGTATGGCGAGCATTTTTCTGCTGATGTTAAAGGACAACATGTAAAATTGCATGTTTTTTTATATACGTATTACGTACATAATGGAATTCCTTTGTAATGTTCCTTGCTGACATAAGGGTTTTTTTTTTTTACATTTTTTTTATTATTATTTTTTTATACATATTTTTAGGGCCTTTTTATGCCTTTATTTTGATAGGACAGTCTGAGATGGTGACAGGAAGCAATTGGGACAGAGACGGGGTGGGATTGGGAAATGACCCCGGCCGGACTCGAACCGGGGTCCCCGTTGGCATGCAAGCCCAAGAGTGCATCTTAATATGCGACCTTGCCTCCTCCACTTGCCTCCTCCACTTGCTTCTCGTCATGATGACATCACTGACAACAGCATTATATTTCAATATCTTGCAAAAGCTCAACTGTAGAGTCTTTTTCTCATTTGCAATTGGGATGGTGAATGAAAAACAGTCCCTCAAAAGTTGTTGTGGCTAGGCTGACAGCTGGGAAACTTTATCGTTTTCTCCACGGAGGAGGGGCCAGGAGGCGGGGCGAGGAGACAAGCGCAAGTGGAGGAGGCAAGGTCACATATTAAGACGCACTCCATATGTGGGGGGCTTAGCACGCTGCGCCACAGCGCCCCCCTGACATAAAGTTTTGATCTCACAACTATTCAACATCCCTCCATTGATTAGAACAAATAGTTGCTGTCAGTGTTGGAGTTAAATCAAAACTCAGTCAGTATATGAATAGGCAAAAAGCAGAAGAAGAAAATTGAGGGGCATAAAGCTATCATCATATATGGCAGTGGTTCTTCACCTGGGGTGCGGGCACCCCCTGGGGGTGCGCCTGAGATTTCAGGGGGTGCGCAGGATTTTGATTATGTTGAGGTTGCGACCAAAGTTTGGGTTGGGAACATTATATTTAGTTCAAATTTAGACAAAATTAAAACATGTTTGGTCCCCGTTTAAAGTCATAAGGTATTGACTAATGTCCCAAGCTAGAATTATTGCAATTAATCACTTAAAATCATTTTTAGTATGTATACACACATGTAGAAGTTTGGGTTGGGGGTGCGCGACTTCTCTTCAGCACAGGCAAGGGGGTGCATTAAGAAAAAAGGTTAAGAACCACTGATATATGGTATAGCTATTGATTAGAAATGTGTACATTTTAAATGTATTCGTCACAGACACGTACGCCTGGTCACCAACTTAAAAAAAAATAATCAAAAACCGTCTAACTTATTTTTTGACAAAACAGTCAGTTTGTGGATGAGCAAAGAGCAGAAGAAGAAAATTAGGTAAAAAAAAGAAAAAGCAATCATTCTTTTTTTGTTGTTGACTGTGGTATTATGGTATGGCTCATCAAGGCGAATGTGTTAAATGTGTTTTGGCTGTCCCTGGTAAGGCTTTTTAATGATTTCATTCTCCGCCACAGCAGCGCTGGTAGCACCCCCACTGCTCTCCGCTTCAGTCACACCTGTAATTGAAAATGGGAGAGAATTAATGAAATAGTACTAATACCAGAGATCAAAAAGAGTTGTGAAATTCAGATTACCTGCCCATGAAATTGCCTCTGCCTGGTGCATTGGAGAGAGCTGGGGAGCGACTCTGAGTCACTTCTCACCCCACACTATTTCACACAAAAGTGGATGGAAAAAATATGTGATTTTTTTGTGAGTGTTTTTCTGTGAGTTTATGTAAGGGTATTTTGAGTAGTACACACACCTCTGTGTCTGTGTGCATACACACACAGACTCACTCTCTCTCGCGCACGCACACACACACACACACACACACACACACACACACACACACACACACACACACACACACACACACACACACACACACACACACACACACACACACACACACACACACACACACACACACACACACACAATTAGGGAGATAGAATAGGAGGGAAGGGACAAAGGGTAGACGGAGA
>NC_085875.1:13855089-13862589 GCF_034702125.1 Engraulis encrasicolus
GAGATGAGGGCAGGAGTTGCCTGTTGTGTCAGGTATTTTATTTGTACTGGTGGGCAAAAAAGGCGTGTGTCAAGGTATTAGGTGTATAGTTTAGATTATGTGATTAGTGACATGAACAACACCTGGCACAACTTCAAGGTCATACACAGCCTGCAGCAGATGAACAAGTGGTGTTGACTAGTCGGGGAGGAGCAAGAGTGGGGTGTGTCTTCTATGTAAGTGTGTTAAGTGTACAGTTTATTAGGGGTGGTTTGTGACAACGACAATGCCTGACATGAAATGAAGATCACAAGGTTACGCACAATGTTTGGCAAGTAAATGAGCAAAGAGCAAGGGATGTGGGTGGGGGATGCCAATTGTTTCGGGCATATTGTAGGGGGGAGAAAAAGAGGCGTTTGTCACCCTGCGACATGGGAAAACCACGATGCCAGTTGTTTGGGTGTAATGATTTATACAGTAAGTGGCAGGTTTAAATGGACACTGTGTGTGATTTTTAGTTGTTTATTTCTAGAATTCATGCTGCCCACCACCATCAAATTCTATGTATACCACCATACTTACCACCACCATCAAATTCTAAGTATTCATTATGATTGGAAAAATTGTACTTTTCATACATGAAAAAGGGGATCTTCTCCATGGTCCGCCATTTTGAATTTCCAAAAATAGCCATTTTTAGCTGCAAAAATGACTCTACCTGGACCATACTAGAAAATATTTGATTATTACTTAGTAAATTTTCATGTAAAGGTCCTTTTTGACCATTTCCTGCACAGTGTCCCTTTAAGGTGTAGACTGTAGGAGCGGACAGTTTAGGAGGGGTGATGTGTGACAATGGGCCTATACTACAAGCCTGGTTCAGGAGTAAACCAGGTTATGTTAAGAGGTAAATCACCTCTTGATACGCCCTGAAGAAGGCCATAAGGGCCGAAATGCATAGGCATTGTAGCCAAATAAAAAAGTAAAAAATTGCAATCTTGAGTGCCTCAGCATCTGTCTTTCTGATCTAATAGAAGAGCCTGGAGTCCTCATTTTCTTAGATAAATGGGATGGGAATGGGGATTGCCAGATGTTTCAGGTGTGCTCATTGATAGGTAGGGAACAAAAGAGGTGTATGCTGTGGTGTATAGTTTAGGATCAAATCATCAGTTGCACAGTCCAAATGATCGTATTAATTTTATTACAGAAGATGTACTCTGGTCTAATTTGTGTTAGTCTGCATTCATTTACAGTGTGATGTGTTTTTGAATATGCCTCTATTTAACAGTGTTAACTTTGAAATGATGTTTTTGTGAGTCTCCTTGAATTCCTCTTTGCCTTATTGGATTTCCACTCTGCTACTACAGTATTCCTGCTCTGCCAAACCTCTACAGTACAGCGGTTCCCAAACTTTTCCCCCTGTGCTTCCCCTTGTACATTTCAATGTGGTCCGCGCACCCGCTAAGCGAATATGTTGGTGTGCTGATGGCTACGCAACTATGACTCACTGCACATTATGCACAGTACAGTAGTATTGGGGAATCAGCTTTTCCAGTTGTCTAGGAGTTTAACAACACTTCAGATGGACCCTTCCAGCAAAAAATTCACCATACAATTTAAAAACTACTTCATGTTCATTAATGCTGGATAAAGACTCACATATCCACCAACGCTCTATTAAGCTCGCGCACCCCCTGCACGCACGCCAGTTTGGGAAACCCTGCTCTACAGTACAGCACCAGACACTCTCGCCTCGCTCTTAGTTAGCAGCACACACCTCAGATTATACTACGTCTAAGAAGTGACGACACACGCACACACACACACACACATGCACGCACGCACACGCAAGCGCCAGCGCACACAAATGGGCGCATACACACACACACACATACACACACACACACACACACACACACACACACACACACACACACACACACACACACACACACACACACACACACACACACACACACACACACACACACACACACACACACACACACACCCACATACATGTGGCACATCACACACAGAGCAAGGGCAGGCAGTCTTATCTTTGCTGCAGCGGAGGGACTAAGGGAGGTCTGCAGCCAAGCTCGACCCTTCCATTTACCCCAAGACCGCTCTCCGTTGAACTGTTAAATCTTGCAGCCAGCTGCATTTTAAAATATGTAAATGTTTTGCCAGGGAGCTCCCTCAGGAAAGACAGGGGAAGAGGCAAAATAAGAGGAAAGGGAAAAAAAAGAAAGAAAAAAAAAGGTGTCGAGAAAGGACACTATCAGTGTGGGGCATTGAGGAAGTGGGGGCTTTGAAAGACTCCAGGCTTTGATCCATTTAAATCACAACATTAGCATTATATTACAGCTGATGTTTATTCTGTTGATGACTAAAAGAGAGTTGGCACGCCACACAGACTGGCTGTGACCTTTTTATCAGTCTCAGGAGAAGCACCTGGCAGTGAATGTGGCAGCCGCATTGCACACAATGCTAGTCTGACGTAGTCAAGGTCACAGTCAAGGTTAAACGGTCAGGTGTCCTTATATTGTCATTCAATATATACAAACATGGAGGAATTTTCAGTGTTCACACAGTGAAGTAGAAGCAACATGATAGCCAGACTAGAGTGAGGTAGCTTCGCTTTTCTGCATTCACATCAAATTAATTTGAGGAACGGTCTATACCAGGGCTATTCCAATGGCGGCCCTGGGGCCAGATGCGGCCCTTGGACAGCAAGGTTCTGGCCCCCCACAAGCCCCCTGAAATACACAATCGTTTTTCGGAATTTAGAGATAAAAGTATGGGTTCCGTTATGGTGCTTAAATGGGACACGGGACGTTAAAATGCAGGAAATTACATCTAAGAAATGCAAAACTTTCTGGGGGAGGACCCACAGACCCTCCACTTCAATGAAGTCTCCCATATTTTTTTCATTGACAGTCGGCAACCATAATAATACATAGTTCGGCCCCTTTACTGGGAGGAATTTGAAAAACTGGCCCTCGTTGACATTTAATTGAATACCCCTGACTCGTCATAGGCCAGAGTGAGCTGAAAGAGTTAGGCACTGTGTTTTAAGAGAAAGATGCTACACCACAAGCAGAATGACACAGAAACTCAGGCAAAGGGCATGACATTTCTATTACACCCATTTTATTACACTTAGTTGACACTTTTATCCAAAAGGGATTTACATTTTATTTGGGTGCAGGGTATTGGTTTCAGTCTCTGGACCAATGTGGGGTTAGGAGCTTTGCTCAAGGCAGGGCAAAGGCAAAGCAGGATTTGAATCTCTAAACCTCTGATTTCAGGACAAGCCTAAAATAGTACACCCTTGCCATCAAACTAGTCATGGTAACAGTGTGTTTACCACAATATCTGTTGCAAAATATTGTGAAGATATTCCTTCAATGGGCATGACTGGAAGAGCATCAATCAAGGTTGCCTGGTTTGTATGAGAAGGGATGTAAGTATTGCATCAAGATGGTGCTGGCTCGGAAAGGGTTAACCAGGAATCACTAGAAGACTTCCGCACAGAACTGAACTTTTTAGATTAGACTCACTCATAAGAGAAAGAGCAAAACCCTATGCCCCCTCTCTTTCTCTTCTTTCGTGTTTCTCTTCCTACCCATCTTTTCTCTTTGTCTTTCTTTTTCTATCTGTCTGTTTCATCACTCAGAGGAAAACATGCTTTGTTTGCCAAACAACAGACTAACTTTAACCATTCATATTCTGAGCCATTATGTGACTAACCTTTATGTGTCAACCACTAATACACTAATAACTTGCCTCATTATATTTTTTCAGTTTTTTTTATTTCGTGTGTATGTGTGTTTTTTTATTTTGTGTATCCTCCAACAATTTCATTTCATTTAGTTGTATATATACTTTTCTCTTTTTTTTATTTTCTTTTGTTTATTAACAATCCCCTCGGTTCACTCTTAATTTCCTTTCTCCCTCCCCCTCCTTCTTACCGCAAAGCATTCAGGCATTGGACACGCTATGGTAAACAAACTACACTGTCTGGTAGATATCATTCATAATTATTGTCCTCTTTTGAGTTTGCCGTGTCCTCGTCCTCCTCTCCTCTTCCTCTTCTTCTTCCTCTTCCCCTGCTTCTTCCCTATCCTCTTTTCTTTCACTTCCACTCCGTCACTCTATGAACAATCACAAGGAAATGGGGTTGGTATCTCTGTCTCTGTCTCTCTCTCTGTATCTCTGTCTCTGTCTCTGTCTCTCTCTCTCTCTCTCTCTCTCTCTCTCTCTCTCTCTCTCTCTCTCTCTCTCTCTCTCTCTCTCTCAGATAACTCTTTTCCTTACTTCTTATTGTCTTCTTTTGAGTTTGAGTTGTGTCGTCCTCCTTTCCTCATCCTCCTCTCCTCATCCTCTTCCTCTTCCTTTCTACTTCCTTTCTATCAGAATCATGAAGAGAGGGGCTTTGGTATCTCACACAGCTCTCCTCCTCACTTTCATTTTGCTACCTCTATGCCCCATTTTCTGTTTTTTTTTCTCCCTTTTTCTAGTCTCTTCGTACTTCTTTCTCTCAACTTCTTTTTTCCTCTCAACCTCCTCCTCCTCTTTTCACCTGAGTGGCCCAGCAGATAAAGCTTTCTGTAGGGCTTGGTGTTAACAACAGGACCTCTTGCATTCTTCCCCCTTACCCCGCCTCTTACCCTCTCCTCTCCTCTCCTCTCCTCTCCTCTCCTCTCCTCTCCTCTCCTCTCCTCTCCTCTCCTCTCCTCTCCTCTCCTCTCCTCTCCTCTCCTCTCCTCTCCTCTCCTCTCCTGTCCTCTACTGCCTCCTCTCCTCCCTTCCTTCCTTATTTTTCGCGAATGGCTGTCGACGAAACTGGCAGAAGCTTTCCTGTGGAAAAAGGCAATGATGATGATGATGATGATGATGATGATGATGATGATACGGGCAATATGATGATGAATAATGAAGGAGAAACATGAAAAGTTAAAGTCCTCATGGCGGGAGCTCTGGCAGTTCTTCTTTTTTTCCAGCTCACTGTGTGTGCATGGCATGCCTAAAAACCATCAGTGAAGCTTACTTGTCAATATCACACGCACTGCACACACTGCACACACACACACACGCCCACGCACACAGAAACACGTACACATACACACACATGCACGTGCACACACACACACACACACATGCACGTGCACACACACACACACACACACACACACACACACACACACACACACACACACACACACACACACACACACACACACACACACACACACACACACACACACACACACACACACACACACACACACACACACACGTAGCCCACTCTAACCTCTGCCATTCAACTGACCCTTGACCCTCACGCCCTCACACTCCTCCACCTCTAACCTCTGTGTGTGTCGACGTTGCATGCTGGTGTGTGTTATTGTCTGATATTGTCTAACCATCATCCACCAACATCATGCTTTGCATCATTGGTCAGTGTTGCAGTTGTACGTCTCTGTTTGTGTGTGCATTTGTGTTTGTTCGTTTGCATCAGTGTTGATATTTGTGGTGCTTGCTCCTAATTGGTGTTTTATTCAGATCATATCATTCACATGCTATTCACGTGTGAATAAAACACAAATTCTAGGAGCCCATAGTTCACACACAAGTTATAGCCATTTATGTCTGTCCCTAATGCATGCTTATATGTCAATGTTTACGTAAACAGATTCGTCATACCAAAAAAAATAATAATAATGTGTCAAACTGCTCACTGTACTAACACTGTCAAACTAATGTCACATCAAACTAATGTCACATCAAACTAATGTCACATCTGAAACAAGTCATTTATTAACCACCATCAAAGATAAAGAAAATATGCCGCTGAAATATTTTCTTTACCTGTCCTCCTGATTTTGGGGTTAAGAGTATAAGCCAGGCTATTCGCTACATCAAGGCGACACCCCCAAGACTGTGGGACTTACGGATATACATTCAGTCAAACACTTTCGTCCTATGGGGATTTGCTATGTACGTACATGATGTGACTGAGAAATGAGACTACACTAAGGGCAGGCATATTCTTGGGTAGTGGATCTGTGTGCGTGTGTGTGTGTGTGCGTGCGTGCGTGTGTGTGTGCGTGCGTGCGTGTGTGCGTGCGTGCGTGCGTGCGTGCGTGCGAGTGCGAGTGCGAGTGCGTGTGTGTACATGTGCGTGTATGTTTTTGTGTATACAAGTGCGCATGCATGTGTGTACAGTATGTGTGCTTTCTCTCATTGCTGCCCCCCTCACCACTCTCGGCCTCAGGTGACGATATCCGTGGACGGCATCCTGACCACCACCGGCTACACCCAGGAGGACTACACCATGCTGGGCTCGGACGACTTCTTCTACGTGGGGGGAAGCCCCAGCACCGCCGACCTGCCCGGATCACCCGTCAGCAACAACTTCATGGGCTGCCTCAAAGAGGTACAGTGTAGCTTTCGTACTTACTAATGGAAAAGGATGGTGGTACCCAGTGGTGTAGTTGAGATTTTTAAAGTGGGGGTACGCGATTTGTGTGGCCATCAATTAATTAGGCAACTTATCATGTCTACCCCCTTTTTGTATTCAAACACGGACAGAATTTTTCTTTTGTAAATCTCACCTCAGGAGAGGTGGGTGGACCCCGCGTACCGCGCCCACTACACCCCTTGTAGTACCATGGGTGGGCTGCAGGGGGAACCAATGGCACCATGAGCCAGGGACACATGCTTGATTCTGGCCCAGGGTTGTTTCCTGATTCTCCCCCATCTCTCTCTCTCTCTCTCTCTCTCTCACACACACTCGGTGCCGGTCACCATCCTATGAAATGAAAGCGTAGAAGACTGGGGAAAAAATGTTTAAAAAAAGTTACTGGGGGGCGCTGTGGCGCAGCGCGCTAAGCCCCCCACATTTGGGCTTGCATGCCCACGGGGACCCCGGTTCGAATCCGGCCGGGGTCATTTCCCAATCCAAACCCGTCTCTCTGTCCCACTTGCTTCCTGTCACCATCTCAGACTGTCCTATCAAATAAAAGCATAAAAAAGCCCCTAAAAATATATTTAAAAAGCAAAAAGTTACTGAATAGGGGTGCTATGACGCTCTGTGCTCATGCTCCGTACCAGGGGTGGTTGCACGCTCATGGGGATCAAGGTTCAAGTCTGGTCTAGGTCGTTTCCCAACCCTTTCTCTATCTCTCCCTCCCACTTGCTTCCTGCCACCACCTTTGGCTGTGTCCTGTCAAATAAAGGCAAAAGCTAAAAAAAACAAAAATCTATTTTTAAAAAGTTGGTAATGGAAATTGGTGGAGCAGGACAGAGTGTCGATGCTGAGGCCTCTGCCCTGGACATCTGGAAAGTTGGCCATCACAAAGCGTCGCCCTGAGTAATTCAATCAGTTCATGCACCTATTATAGACTGTTGGAACACAAGATTTGATCCAAATCTGTCCATCCATTAAAAAGTTATTGCACAAATAAAAACATTGTGATGGATGACGCCGCACAGAGTCATGTACAAGTGGAC
>NC_085875.1:13877589-13892589 GCF_034702125.1 Engraulis encrasicolus
GGGGAGTAGCAGATTTACATTCTGAACAGAAACACATCAGGTTATCATCAGGACTGGCTGCGTCAAAGGCAGAGGCAGAGGCAGAGGCGAAGACAGCAGACAGTGACATAACAAAATAATAGCCATCATTGTCCAATCAGCGCCTCCGTGATTTCCCAGCGTGTAAACTGCTGAAGGTCAGTCAAGGTCGGCTGCGGTGACAGCCGGGGGCCTGACTGGACTGGTGTGGCGCGGTGAGGAGCCGAGATGAGACGAGACGAGCCGGTGGTGACAGCTGCGTCATTTTCTCATGTTCATTTCGGAGAGAGGATTTCTCACTGCGGCACACAGCTCATGTCTACAGTACTGTACCACACAGGGCTGCTGACAGCTTTGGCCGGGCCCAGGACAAAGTCATCTGAAATGGCCGCCCACTCAATTCATATCATGTAATGAGGGGCCCCCTTCTCCCTGCACCTGGCACAACTGACCCCTGTGTCCCACCCTATCAGCTTCCCTGACAGTGCCACCATGATGACTGAAAAATGTAACACCTGAAACAAAAGTCTCGTCGATTCGCACGTATGATTAATCGTGTCTCTAACAGAGAACCTTTCCATTGGTAATGATAGTATTTGTTAAAAGCCAAATTATATAGTGTATTCACAAAGTACTATACACTCACTCACAAAGTTCTAATCAGCTGGTTTAGTGAACAGGAAAGTGAGGAAATGACAGGTGTTTTATTTTCTATTTAGTCAAGGTGCCGAACACTGCTTTTGTGTACAGGTATGGTAGAGTGACTGGACATGGTTGTAAAAAGCTGAAAACACCTCTGCATTTGTATCGGTATCTGTATTTATAAGCCACAACAAAGAAGAGAAACAAAATCATCTATAGGAATCTCAGGGGGAGCAAAACTCTGTGGTCAGATGAAAAGAGCATTGATTGAACTGTTTGGTCTCAGCCACAAATTTCACATCTACCATAGAGGAAACCAGGCACCACCACCTACAGTACCAGCGGTGAAGAGTGCTAAAGGATGCGTTTCAGCTGCAGTGGACAACAGCTTTTAGAAATGTATTTTGTATGAATGACCGAGCGTGTCCTTTAAGTGTTTCCTGAAAGTCCAGCAGGGGAAATGTCTGTTACCATTGTGACACATTACTCCAATATACACACACACTGCACACAACAAAATTGTATTCATGCCTTACCCATGCAATGGGGCAGCCCCAAACGGCACCCCAAGGGAGCAGCGCAGAGGGACGGTATCAAATTGCTCAGGATGGGGGGATGGGGGAGAACACTGGTTAATTACTCCTGAATTGGTTAAGTACACTGAAATCATGTGGATTTCATAGGGGTGTCCTTAGTTTAAACCTGATTTAAGTAGCATACATAGTAGTCCTCCAGAGAGATGCTGTCCTCTCTTAGACTGTTACCCAAGACCGCTCTCAATCTCTCTGAAGCCTGTTTTATTTGCTCCATGGACAGGACCTGGGGAAATAAACTGTCTCCCCATTTGGCCACACAGACTCACTTTTGTCATCCATTGGGATAAACAGGGCCATGGTTAGTCTCTCTTTTTTTCCTTTGGTTTAGTCCAGACCCTTCAGCCGATGCTTGTATTTATGACCCCATGGTGGTTGTCTGTGCAGAGAGCCCGGTGAGGGGGAGATAGAGAAAACCAGAGAGGGAGGAATGAAGAGAAAGATGTGGAGGGGGGGGGAGAGAGAGAGAGAGAGAGAGAGAGAGAGAGAGAGAGAGAGAGAGAGAGAGAGAGAGAGAGAGAGAGAGGGTGAGAAAGAAAGAAGGACTGAGAAAAGAACAGAAAAAAGAGCTAGAAGGACTGAGGAAGAAGGTGGGGAAAGAAGCAAAAGAAGACAGAAGGAGACAGAGAAAGAGAGAAAGAGAGAGAGGGTGGGGGACAGAGACAGAGACAGAGGGGCAGAGAGCTCCACTAGAATCGACTCTTTGGGAGGCGGGAGTAGACAATCTTCCAGTCCAGTGGTTTCCCCTTGAGCACCTGAGACGCGTGCTGATTTATAGTCAGCTCTGCCAGGATTATCAGTTGATCTCAGACCTGCCTGGAACATCTCTAGCAGTACCACCACTATGTTCACAGCTACACACACCAAGCCAAGCTAGTAGAAATGCTGTGTAATAATGATGTATAAAAAAAATCACCACTGCTCCACTGCAGGTTTTCTCCAGTGGTTGAGTGACCATCACAAGGGTTGTACAGTATAGGTTTGCTCTGACTGTCAAACCAATGAGCTGGAACATCTCTGCAGTGTGACTACTACTATACGTATGTTCAAGGTGACAGTACCAAGCCATGTCAGTAGAAATAAGCTGTTGATTTTGGTGGACAGTATCTCCACTGGCCCACTACGCTGGGACATCTCTGCAGTACCACTACTAATGCACTGCATGTTCAGCAATACCACAACACCAAGCCAAGCCAGTAGAAATACTGTATGAACTGTCCATGTTGGTGGAAAACCTCTACACTGTTCCGCTGCAGTTTGTCTCCAGTGATGGGAGCAGTGGTGTAGTGGGGATTTTTAAAGGGGGGGGTGTATGCGGTTTTTAACGTCATCAAATAATTAGGCAACTTATCATGTCAAACCCCCCAACTGTCCTTAATCTACCGTCATTGCTTATCCGTTTTCATCTGTTTGGTCAATCACCTGCAATACTGCTATGTAATCATTCCTTTTTGTATTCAAACATGGGCAGAAGATCTTTTTAAAATCTCACTTCAGGAGAGACTGCGTGCCCCCGCGTTCCGTGCCCACTACACCCCTGGATGGGATTGTCTATCACTAATATAATTTTGGGTGCAGGGCGCTGACCCCCCAACCCCCCTCCCAATATATACAATGTAATGGAGATGCAGTTCTGGACCCTACAGTACCTCTCCCTGGGCCTAAGCCAGCCCACATCATCTTCCCTGTTTGGGGTGTGCTCTGACTGTCATGGCTGGTCAGTACCCTAGTCTGGTATTTTGGAGGCCCTGGTTTTAATCCGAGCGAGGCATCTCGCTACATCTCCAGATCTACATTACAATATTAGCAGCAACCCCAGGCCACTAGAAACGCTATAGCAGAGAATCGTATATATAGGGAGATAAAGCAGTCGGGTTCTTTTCCACTTTACGTCGGGTGAACGCCCCTTTAGGAGACCTTCGATTAGGAGACCTTCGGAGTCTTGAGGTTGAGAATAAATGGAGTCCCCTTAGCGCTGTAGATGGCGGTAGCGCACGTCTTGTGCAAACACCACGAAAAGAGAAGAAGAAGGAGGGACAACGCCCCCTTAGGAGACCGAATTTTGAGCACGCGCTTTTGCATTGAGTGGGCGTGTTTCGATTCCTCTTTATTAAATATCCAACCTCTTTGGATATACCATGTATCGTAGAGACAATTTGGTAGCAACCATCTGCACTAGTCCTCTGCAGTTTGTCACCCAGCTACAGTATCACTTGTACTGTATGTTCATTCACATCAATGGTATAACATCAGCAGCAATTTTAGGCCACTAGGAACAGTGTACAATCTATCTGGGAAACAGTTTTATGGAAATCTATCCACTACTCTACTCTACACTTTTCTCTCCCAAGTATCACTCTAGCCTGTTAAGGTTTACAATATCAACACCAATTCTAGGCCTCCAGAAACGTTCTGGGAGACATTTTCTACACTGCTCAGCTACCGTTTCTCTACCAAGCTACAGTCAGGGAAGCCGACCGGCTTAGGACAAAGGGGTCAATTGCCCCAGGCCCAGGAAGACAGAGGGCCCAAAATTGAGTGTTTATTGCATGTATTGAATGGGGGGGGCTGTTTCTGATGACTTTGTCCTGGGCTCAGCAAAAGCTGTCAGCGGCCTTGACTCTACAGTATCACTACCATGTTCACAGTGTTCTGATCTACAATATCAATAGCGATTCCAGCCCATTAGAAACACTGTGCTGTATACCGTACGTATAGTGTATCTGAGCAGCCTTTTTGGGGCGCATTTGCTTCCCATCATTAACAAGCTCATGTTTCACAGCCTTTTAACCGTAAGCTGCCCTCTGCTGAGCGTACGTATGCACGCACGCACGCACGCACGCACGCACGCACGCACGCACGTACGCACGCACGCACACACACACACACACACACACACAAAGACTGGCCTTTTTGCCAAATTAACTGTTTTGATCAAAAGGGTTATTTTTGGCTGACTGTTTTCCGTCTTCACACCAGTGTGGCTATTGTGTGTTTGTACAAAGGCCGTGTGTGTAAATGGGCAGTCTCTGTGCACATATTTTTGGGCAGTGGGTTTGGTAAAAGTAGAGAGACAATGACATCAGATTTTGCAATGAGAAGGAGTGAAGTCTCTGTGGACATAGAGGCACAATGCTTTCCTCTCCTTTTCTTTGCTCTTTTCTCTTTTCCTCCCCTCAACACTCTCCTCTCCTCTCCTCTCCTCTCCTCTCCTCTCCATCCTGTCATTATCCTAACAATCAGATCCAGTACAGCAGGCATAGGCACTAATGCAAACCGTGAGGGGAAATCAAGCCAAGGCACTGACTGTGTGTTTGTGGACTAGACGATTGTTTCTCAACAGGGGTGCTGGGACACCCTGGGGTGCCACGGAAACATGGTTGATAAATAAATTGTCAATTTAGACAAATATGTATTATATTACACAAGTTAATGCTAGTCAGTGGAATCTTTCATCTGCCATTTACGCACAATAAAGTAAATATAGGTCACCCCAGTCAGCTGCAACTTCGAACATGGGTCGTGTGACGTCTTCAAACGTGTTACTTTTCTAAGCTTGTGTGGTATCGGATGCAATGCCATGTTACGGCTTGTTGGTTTGGGGTGCCTTGAAATTTTTCATGAATTGAAAGGGTGCCTTGCCTAAAAAAAGGTTGAGAAACACTGGACTAGACGATTGTTGACTGTCGGCCGCATCTGAGACAGGGCTGGGCCGGATCCCTCAATTTGTGCATCAATGACATCAGTATCCCCGTGCAGTGACATTAATGGCTGTTTCAGAGCTGTGAGGAAATGAACCTCCTCAGTATGTACGTACATTAGGACTCAAAAGAGGGATGCTTTACACAGAGCATCCTCATTTATCCTACACACTGTGCCAACTGATATTGACAAAACACCATTTATACAGTACATTAGCGAACTGCACAATTGGCTAATCTGTGTCTGCATCGCTATGCCACTGTCACCGCCACCACCAAATGGCATTACGTAACACATTTTCATATAATGCAGTCATTCTTTTTTTAATTCGTGAAGTTGTCAGTCTACCTACCCCACCTTGTGAGACTGTTCTGAAAGATACTTTTAAATTGAATTATGAAAACGTCCTACAGCAGGTCAAAAATACTTATAAAAGTTTAATAAAGTGGCTTTCCATTGGTGTTATGCCAGGCACAAGCGAGCTGCATCCATTAAAGGGCACAACCGAAAATAAAATCCTAATCAGATAAAGGAGACAATAATATACACCTCGCAAGGTCATGCAAATGAATACTCAAGCCCTGGCTTTGTGTGTGGTGGCAGGTTGTTATAAATAAGAGCCCTCTTCCTCTTTTATAAATAAAAACTGTTTTATATTACACAGGTTGTGTTCGGAAATGATAGCAATGCAAGCCTTTGTGTTTTGAAAAAGCAGTTTGTTATAATTAAAAAAAACTCAATCCCTATTAGTTTTTTTTCTTTTTTCATAGCCGTTTGTTGTCAATACAATGCCCCAAATACCCGTTCTAAATAAATGAAAACTGCTTTGTATTACACAAGTCATATACACAAACACCAAGCACTTGTATTAATAAGTACTTATAATAGCTTTGTGTTTAGTTTTGATGTATTAAAAGAAAAGAGTAAAACAAAACCACTTCTGAATTGATTTAACAATCTTTTAAACATAATTGCTGATTTTAATTGTTAACTCGTTTTTTTAAAGTATTGTTTTGGGGCTTTTCAGCCTTTATTGTTTTTTGTGAGACAGGATAGTGAAGGAGAGACAGGAAGTGAGCTGGGAGAGAGAGTTAGGGAAGGACCGGCAGAGGACCTGGACCGGGAATCGAACCCGGGTCGGCCGAGTGGTAAACGTGTGCCCTACCATATCAGCCACGGTAGGGCCTTGTTAACTCATTCATTGACAAATAATTTCCGTGTTTGTCTGACGCAGGTGGTGTACAAGAACAACGACATCCGCCTGGAGCTGTCCCGGCTGGCGCGCATCGCCGACCCCAAGATGAAGATCCAGGGGGACGCCCAGTTCAAGTGCGAGAACGTGCCCACGCTTGACCCCATCTCCTTCGAGACGCCCGAGGCCTTCATCAGCCTGCCCAAGTGGAACACCAAGCGCATGGGATCCATCTCCTTCGACTTCCGCACCACCGAGCCCAACGGACTCATCCTCTTCACCCACGGCAAACCACAGGTATGCACTGGATCACTGTAAAACAGGGTTTCCCAAACTGGGGTGCGCGCAGCCTGCCATAAGGGGGTGCACGAGCTGAACAGAGGGATGTTGGATATGTGAGGTTTTCTCCATCATTAATGAACATTAAGTAGTTTTTTAATTGTATGGTGAATTGTATGCTGAAGGGTCCATGTGAATTGTACAGTAGTTTAACTCCTAGGCTATTGTAAAAAGAGGATTCCCCAAAATAATTGTGCAAAATGTGCAGTGAATCCATACTTTCATGGACATCAGCACACCAAAATATTCTATTAGGGAGTGTGCAAACCACATTGAAATGTACAAGGGGTTGCACAGGGGGAAAAGTTTGGAAACCACTGCTGTAAAACACTGCAAGACAGTTAAACTTCAAAAACTAAGTTGCCATGCTGGTTTGAGTTTGTAAGTTGACTCAATTTAATGCTTATATTTGTGTGGACTCAGACATCAAAGTCTCAAGTTGAGTTAACTAAAGGCAGTACAGCAACTTAGTTTAATTCAGCTTTATTGACAGTTTCTTTACTGGCCATTCAAAGAATTGTATGAATTGTCAGACTGGTCATAACAAGAGTTTTTCGTTTCTTACTTTCCTATGCAAGGACAATGACATATTCAAGACATAGACATAGCCATAGACGTAGATAGACATGGTTATGTATAGTTCAGAAGGTGGGTTTGTTTGATAGCGCCCTTTCAAGGGTCCAAAGATGAAATGTAGCTTCATAGCTAAACTCTGGAACTGGAACTGTCATGGTCCCTGTGAAATAAGCCAATAAACTAACCTACTACACTACATGAAACTAAACAGGACAGGAAGGCTGTTCCGGCTGCACCCGGAACCGGCGCCGCTGGATTGAGGAACACAAAGGTGGACTTCTTTGCGGTGGAGCTTCTGGACGGGAGCCTGTACCTGCTGCTGGACATGGGCTCCGGAACCATCAAGGTCAAGGCCACCCAGAACAAGGTCAACGACGGCACCTGGTACCACGTGGATATACAGCGCGACGGACGAGCAGGTGAGCAAAAAGATGGCCGATATGTTTAGATACTCACTTTCTATACTTCCCATGCAAGTATAGACGTGCAGTATTACCAGCAGCAGCAGCAGCAGCAGCAGCAGCAGTAGTAGTAGTAGTAGCAGTAACAGTAGTAGGAGTAATAGTAGTAGTAGCAGTAGTAGGAGGATGAGTAATAGTAGTAGCAGTAGTAGTAGTAGTAGTAGCAGTAGTAGTAGTAGCAGTAGTAGCAGTAGTAGTAGTAATAGTAGTAGTAGTAGTAATAGTAGTAGGAGTAGTAGTAGTAGTAGTAGTAGTAGTAGTAGTAGTTGTAGTAGTAGTAGTAGTAGTTGTAGTAGTAGTAGTTGTAGAAGTAGTAGTAGTAGTGGTGGTAGTAGCAGCAGTAGTAGTAGTAGTAGTAGGCTAGTAGTAGCAGTAGTAGGAGTAATAGTAGTAGCAGTAGTAGGAGTAATAGTAGTAGTAGCAGCAGTAGTAGTAGTAGGCTAGTAGTAGTAGTAGGAAGAGCAGCAGAATCGGTAGTGGTAGTAGTGGTGGTGGTGGTAGCAGTTACAACACTAGTTGCAGCAGTATTGTAGTAGTATTATCAGTAGTTGTAAAATTAGTAGCAGTTGTAGCAATAGGGGTTAAATTGTGTAGATAATATGCTGTTTATACTGTAACTTGCGTGTAGCACCAACACCATGTGCTTATGTATACTGCGAAGTTCCGATGTTTGTAGGCTAGGTACAGTATATTAACAGACATTTCTGTTGGAGAGCCAGATGCAGTGTGTAGGGGATATTGTAAATGCATGAATGGCATTTGCTTGATTTGCACTTAACTATTCATTTAATTTCAGCAGTAAATAAATAAACACTGCACTTACACTATTACACTTTTTACAAAAAAAAAACTTACCACAAAGTAATGAAGTTTTGTTATTATTTGGAACATTTTTAGCCGACCTGCTCTCTTTATCTCGCCCGAGCAGAGGTGAAATTACAATGACCTCATTAATAAATTATATTGTTAAAAAGCTGCCACGGCTTTAAATGCGGTGGACATTTTTATATTGCTGTGTTTTATTTTTTTATTTATTAGAGAATCAGATAGGCATGCAAATGGGGGCCATAAAGCAGGCAGAGCTGCAAGCAAGAGATAACGCATCAGGACTGGGCTGCCTGCGCCAGGGTAGCCATCGCCCCCTTACCCTAAAATACCAAAATACCTCACGTGCTGTGAACATACTCACACTCTTGATACTGCAAAATGACTGCTCACACATACAGAGACACAGCATGCATGCATGCACGCATGCATGCACGCACGCACACAGGCAGGCGCACACACACACACACACACACACACACACACACACACACACACACACACACACACACACACACACACACACACACACACACAAAGAGCAGAACACACAAACATACACATAATCAGTATTCTCTCTCTCTCTCTCTCTCTCTCTCTCTCTCTCTCTCTCTCTCTCTCTCTCTCTCTCTCTCTCGGAGCCAGGAGCAGTGTCCTTGTTGCAAAGGAGAGAGAAGGAATCACAAAGAGTCACCACGTTCCACAAACATCTGGCCATCGGCCAGCTCCTATAAGCGATAACTGAAAAAACTAAAGTACTGAGATGCAGAAAAAGACATCAGTGGCAGCTTTTGGCAACAGCGCCCAATATTTTTCCTATCATTCTCATAGAACACCATATAACTGTAAGATAAAGGATGCTTAGTGTAGTTAGTTTAGTTATATAGGGCAGTCATGGGTTAGCGGTTAAAGGCAATCATGGGTAAGCGGTTAAGGCGTCAGACTTGTATACCAAAGGTTGTCGGTTCGACTCCCGACCTGCCAGCTTGGTGGGGGGAATAATTAACCAGTGCCCTCCCTATCCTCCTCCATGACTGAGGTACCCTGAGCATGGTACCGTGCCGCCGCCCTGCTCCCTTGGGGCGCCATTGGGGAGTGCCCCCTTGCACGGGTGAGGCATAAATGCACTTTTATTGTATGCAGTGTGCAGTGAACACTTGTGTGCTGTGGAGTGCTGTTGTGTCACAATGACAATGGGAGTTGGAGTTTTCCAGTTGGGCTTTCGCTTCACTTTCACCATAGTTTACTTGATAAGGAAAGATCAGAGGTGGCCAAAGTAAAAGTATAAGTAAATTCATGGTGTAAGTACAACACTAGCAGATGATAATACATAGCATTTACACAAGTTACTCCATTGTACCTAATCAAGTGGCTATACATTGCCATTACGAAAAATAAACTGAAAATCTAAAAAGAAAACCCCCAAATTCGATCCAACACAGAACCAGCGCAGAACTAGGTTTATCGATGTACAGTACAGTAACTGTAGACCAGTTCCTCAGTGAAGTTACTTGTGTTGGAAGTAGAGATGCACCGGATCCTGATTCTTAGGATCCTGCCGGATACCGGATCCACTGCTTAAGATCCTGCCGGATCCGGAACCGGATACCGGATCCTACGAAAGGGTTGAAACACATAGCCAACTCGCACACATGGGCCATTTTTATTACGTTGGCGCAAACTATTTTTAAGACTCATTGGCTCACTGCCTTCTACGGCCGCTTCCAAAGGGCTTTCACCCCATGCAGCGATTGGGGTTGAGAAAGACTGACTGAAAAGCCTAGGCTACGTAAAAAGTAGAGATGTCCCAGATCCTGATTTTTAGGTAACTGCCGGATACCGGATCCACTGCTTAAGATCCTGTCGGATACGGATAGTCTGAAAAACCCTATTATCCTGCCGGATCCGGAACCGGATCTTGGATCCTCTACATCTCTAGTTGGAAGGAAACCATGGCAGGTTTTGTTTTATACCTCTACTTTTACTTTGGCCAACTCTGGGAAGGATACATGACATGTAGGCTGTGTAACAACAGCCCAAAAGCAAGCAGCATAGCATTTGTAGCCAAGGAAGTTAGGAAGATCACTTTTACCAAAACACCGGTGTTTAACACAGCTTAAAATTAGTTAAAAGCCCTGCGTTCACTTCCCCTACGATCTCGTTTCTGAAGGGGTCTATTTCCCTCGTATTCCTGTGAGAGACCAACACGATCCCCCTACCCTACTGTACCCTGCACTCAGTGTCACCTGGCGTGCAGGAGCCTAGGGACAGTGTGTGTGTGTGTGTGTGTGTGTGTGTGTGTGTGTGTGTGTGTGTGTGTGTGTGTGTGTGTGTGTGTGTGTGTGTGTGTGTGTGTGTGTGTGTGTGTTGGGGGGGGGCATAAATAATGCAAGCTTGTAGACAAGAGCTTGGAGCTGAGCTGACACAGAGGGTGTCACAGTCACACACACACACACACACACACACACACACACACACACACACACACACACACACACACACACACACACACACACACACACACACACACACACACACACACACACACCGTGTCATCATCTCCGGCTAGATTATTCCTATTGATCCAGGACCCCAGCGCCGCTTTGCGAGGTGGCTGCTGTCTGACATTTGGTGTGTGTGTGTGTGTGTGGAGTCTTCCGCCACTGCCACTGCGGTTCACTGAGGGGATGGAGGGTATAAGCAGTATATCTGGGTGTAGACTGTCACTCTGTGTGTGTGTGTGTGTGTGTGTGTGTGTGTGTGTGTGTGTGTGTGTGTGTGT
Organism: Engraulis encrasicolus; assembly: GCF_034702125.1. Taxonomy (NCBI): domain Eukaryota; kingdom Metazoa; phylum Chordata; class Actinopteri; order Clupeiformes; family Engraulidae; genus Engraulis; species Engraulis encrasicolus. Next base: position 13,888,720 of record NC_085875.1, read on the forward strand.
GTGTGTGTGTGTGTGTGTGTGTGTGTGTGTGTGTGTAGGTAGACTGTCACTATAATCCACTAAGGCACTGGGCCTTACACAGCACAGACACACTAAACAAGCTTTCTCACTCTCCTGTTCCTCTCTCCTTCACCGTAAAACACACACACACACACACACACACACACACACACACACACACACACACACACACACACACACACACACACACACACACACACACACACACACACACACAAACAAACGCACAAGCAATCACATCTAAATCACTGTACTGTGTGTCCCCTTTTATCTCTTTGCCTGATCCTGCCCCCACTTTGATTTCATCTGAGAGCGTCATCTGTGGGAGTTAGAGGGGCATGAGCCGAGCGTCCCCTCCCCACTCGGATGCCTCTTAAAGGGGGCAACTGAGTAACCTGAAGGCCCCCGGAGCCCTGGAGCTCCGCATCCCGACGCCTCCCCGTCACGTACCCCCTCCGCCGGCCAACACTGACAGGCCCATAAATCATCAGTCCCATAAATGGAGGCCTCATGCCGGATACACACACATACACACACATTTGCAGACACACACACACACACACACATGCACGCACGCTCTCGCACACACACAAGCACACAAGCACGCACGCACGCACACACGCATGCATACATGCAGGCACGCGCACACACACACACACACACGCACACACGCACACACACACGCACACACACACACACACACACACACACACACACACACACACACACACACACACACACACCGAGAGTTGGGAGCAGCCTCTGTAGAGAATGCAGTCATCACGTCCACTGCTGATCAATATCCGGTCACCACAGCGGCTCCAACGCGCTGTCGTCCGTGTCACTGTCTGACTCTTAGGTCTGTTGTTGATTAAACATTTATTTTGCTCTGTATGCATAACGTTAAAATCTTGTCCTCATAGGACATAACAGGTTTTTTTAAATGTAGAATCAGTATTTGCTTTTAGTCCTTGCGAGAGGCTTTAGGCAGGTTTCTACTAGCGGTAATTCTGCATTTTATGAGTACTACATGGCAGGGTCAGAACAGACTTTAGTTTGAAGCAACTGGAAACTTTTTTGGAGCTTGAAAGACATTGGGTTTCTTACAACGAAACCCTTCTGACTAAGATTGTATTTTTAGACTCTTATGAGACAACTTTATTGCATGTTAATAACATGCCAAGTAGGTATACTCACCGCATACTGTTCATTCCTTTGCTGTAAGCACTGTGTCTTTATTTGTTAACACTTTATTTTAGGGATACATATATTAGCACTAATACATACAATGCTAATGCCTGTATAAGTAACTTGTAAGGCATGTACTAAGCAAATGCTAAGGCCTACTAGGTCCTTACTAAGGTTAAATTGGTAATAAATCCCTTATTGTGCATGAACAAGACATTTGCGAATACATGCCTAACAAATGTTTGATTTTTCTTTGTACATGCCTTACAAGTTACTTATACAGGCACATTGTATGTATTAGTGCTAATAGATGTATCCCTAAAGTAAAGTGTTACCCTTTGTTTTTCCCTGTGGCAGGATCAAAGAGCCCATATAGATTCAGCATGCTAACTCTTTGCTGTATGAGCTGTATCTTTGTTTTGGTACAGGAACAAAGAGAGACTCATGCTTTAGGATTCATCCTGGTCAACAGTCCATATGTATGCACATACCCTGTATTGCAACAGAAGAGCTTTGGTTCAATGGACAGCCCATATGTATGCTTACTCTGTTTGCATCAGTCCACCTATACTCACCCTGCAGTATTGTTTCCTCCACTACGGAAACTGTAATGGTGAACAGTCCATATGGACAGAGACGGTCTAACAAGGAGATAGAACACTGACGAATGTCTCCATAAGAATGAACGGGGTCAAATCGTAACGCCAAAACGTTGAATGCCTGCTTATCTTCCGCCTACTTGGCAACAAGAGCCAATCGGTTGTTTAGCCCTTAGCAACAGTATCTCTGATATGTATGCCTACCTTCTATGTTTTCTGTTCTCCAGGACAGCTACAGTCCTTATGGGGTTCTTCTGCTACAGCCCCATCCTGCTATGCTTACAGTACACTGTATTACACTGTGTGCATTCCACTATGCGGCCTCCCATCCTCTACTTGTGCTTGTGGCCTCGCGTTTTGCTGACACTGTCTCCGTGGAGAAAACAATAAAGTTTCCCCGCTGTCAGCCTAACCACAACAACTTTTGGGCAACTGTTCTTCATTCAACATCCCGATTGCAAATGAGGAAATGAAAATAGAATTGTGCTTTTGCAAGATATTTAATTCATTTTCTGGCGTCTGTGATGTCATCATGAGGTCATAAGCAGGTAAGTGAGCAAAGGGAGGATGGAAGTCTGCATATTGGAATCCACCCACTGTATACACATGTAGTATATTGGCTTCAGTACAACTACACTCATCCTCAGGGCTTTTAATTAACACCAGCCAACCAGCCAAATGCTGGTCAAATTTTAGTTTGGCTGGTATAAAAGACCAAACTACTAGCCACTTTGATCCATTAGGGAGTGTGTATTTGGCAAGTAATATTTACATCTATTAGCCATTTTGGCTGGTGATGAAAAAAGTTAATTTAGAGCCCTGCTCATCCTGTGTTATTCTTTCCACCACTGCAGGTACCATCTCGGTGAACAGCCGGCGCACGCCCTTCACGGCCAGCGGTGAGAGCGAGATCCTGGACCTGGAGGGCGAGATGTACCTGGGCGGGCTGCCGGAGAACCGGGCGGGCCTAATCTTGCCCACCGAGCTCTGGACCGCCATGCTCAACTACGGCTACGTGGGCTGCATACGGGACCTCTTCATCGACGGACGCAGCAAGGACATACGGCAGATCGCAGAGGACCAGAACGGCGCCGGCATCAAGCCCAGCTGTAACAGGTGTGTTGATGTGTCATGATTTGTGTATTTTTGTTATTTATCGCCTGGAGTGCTTGATCCCCACCAACTGGAGATGTTTACAGAATGATTTTTGTTGGTATCAAGCCCACCTGTAACAGGTGTGTCTATATTTGTTAATTCCGCCAAGAATTTGTTTATGAAAGGGTTGGTGCTGGCATGAAGCCCACCCATAATAGGTTTGTTTGTCTTTCTGTTGGTCTATCTTTTCCCACCTATTCCTATTCTACAAGCTATATGATTTGCATCTTTATGTTATTTATCTATGCTATTAACTATATGCTGTATTGTTTGTCTTGTATGTTTTAAAACATCCCATGAGGTATAAATGTCAAAAGCCATGGCCTAACTATTATGGAGCTTTTGATCAAAATCTTGCAGGTTCAAAACCTGTACTAGTTAAAAAAAGACCTCCCATATACTGTATGGCTGAAGTGTTCCTTCTGAAGTGTTCTTCAGCAAGACATTGCTCCAGGGACTGTTATCAATCCCCTATATCTAACCTAACCGTAAGTCACTTTCGATAGACGTGCGTGATAAATGTAATGTGTTTTGATTTGAGTCGTGTTATGCATCACCTGGGGTACTGTATCGTTTTGTTGTGTGTGTGTGTGTGTGTTTTAATAAGACTACAACTTAATATCCCCTTGAGGGACAAGTAAGTACATTTGACGTTGACTTTGACTGACTTTGACAGGCTGTCGGGAAAGCAGTGTGAGAGCAACCCCTGCAAGAACAAGGGCCTGTGCAAGGAGGGCTGGAACCGCTTCATATGCGACTGCACTGGCACCGGCTACTGGGCCCGCACATGCGAGAGGGGTGAGTCCAAAAGCACACACATGATGCATATTATGCCTTTATGAACATACAGTACTCACACACACATGTGCGCACACACGCATGCCTGGACGCATTTGCACGCACAAAT
>NC_085875.1:13925089-13927589 GCF_034702125.1 Engraulis encrasicolus
TAAATGTGAAAATAGCAAATTAATAAATTTAAAATGATACATTTCAAAATTTGTGGCATTTATCGAACCGTGAGTCAAAAATTCTGGTACGAACCGAATCCTGAGTTGGGTGTATCAATACAGCCATCACTGCATTTTACCTGTCTGCCCAATCCCCCTTTTTTTCTCATGTCAAATTTCAAATTTCACATGTCAGTGATATGCATAACATTGCCTATGCACCCTTTAGAGAAATGTTGTGTGTCAGCCATATTTTCTTTACTGTAGTGTAGGCACTCAATCACTCTGCTGCTGCCTAGCATGCTTTGTACCGCGCTGGGGTGTGTTTCTTGAAAGCAAAGTTGTTAGCTAGTTAGCAACTTACGCAGTTGCCAATGGGAAATTGCATTGCTAACAACAAAGTAGCTAATGAAGTTACAACTATGGTTTCGAGAAATGCACCCCTGTTTAGTATGATCCATGTAAAACAGTGTGAGTTGCCCGCTAGAGTGCCCCCTGGGGGAGGAAAAGGTTGAGGAACACCTAATCACACATAATAACATATTGATCTGCGCGCCATTGGGGAGTTTGTCAGCAGTTTCTTTTCTACACGTCAATGATGAAGGGTGCATGTGTGTGTGTGTGTGTGTGTGTGTGTGTGTGTGTGTGTGTGTGTGTGTGTGTGTGTGTGTGTGTGTGTGTGTGTGTGTGTGTGTGTGTGTTCAGAATGCACGTGTGTGTGTGTGTGTGTGTGTGTGTGTGTGTGTGTGTGTGTGTGTGTGTGTGTGTGTGTGTGTGTGTGTGTGTGTGTGTGTGTGTATGTTGAGGGTATGTGTGTGTGTGTGTGTGTGTGTGTGTGTGTGTGTGTGTGTGTGTGTGTGTGTGTGTGTGTGTGTGTGTGTGTGTATCTGTGTTCAGAATGCACGTATGTGTCAGTGTGTGTGCGTGCGTGTGCGTGTGCGTGCGTGCGTGCGTGCGTGCGTGCACGTGTGCGTGTGCGTGTGCGTGCGTGCGCGCGTGTGCGTGTTCTGTATGCATGTGTGTGTGTGTTTTCTCTGCATCCACAAGTGTGTGTGAGTGCGTGTGTTGAAGGGGGGAGTGCTGTTTGCATCAGTGAAGTTCTCACAGCTGCGAGGTCTAAAATGGGAGCCCCATCTCCTCATCTCAACCCAGCTGAAGCTGCTGGTCTGTGTGCGTGCGTGCGTGCGTGCGTGCGTGCATGTTTGTGAGTGTGTGTGTGTGTGTGTGTTTGTGTGTGTGTGTGTGTGTGTGTGTGTGTGTGTGTGTGTTTTGGAGGTTTCAACCTCAAGCTGCTAGCTGCATTCTGCCGAGTGCCAGATAGAAAACGCCTTCTCTCTTTCTCTTTTTCTTTCTCGGTCTCTTTCTCTTTCTCCAGCTGCATTTCACTTATCTGGGGTCCATGATGCTGTAGTACCATCCCCAAGGTTGCCCTCCTCTTCCTCCTCTTCCTCCTCTTCCTCCTCGTCCTTTTTCTTCTTTCTCCCCCCCCTCTATTTATCCATTCTTTTCTTCCTGCTTCAATCTTTCTGTTTCCCCTCTGTATTTATCCTTTCTTTCCTCCTGACTTTCTCTATATTTATCCCTTTTTCTCAGTCCCTTCTTTCTTTCCTTCTGCTAGTTTATTTCCTTGTTGTGTTGATGTCCTCTTGTCCTCCTCCTCCTCCTCTGTTATTAGTCTCTCAGTCGTTATGTTTCTTTATTTCCTGTGTCCCCTGTAGTTATTTGCTGAGGAGACTGGAGCTATTCAGCTGCTTTAAGGTCAGATTAGACTTCTGCAACTGCGCTCGTCAAAACTCGCGTGGGAGTGGCCACGAACCAAAATTGTATTCATGCATCTGCGAGTTCTGCGAGGTCCGAGGTCTCGTCGCGAGCCACATTTGAAATTGCGCGATTAGGCTACTTTCACTACATTGTAAGCACTGCGGTCATTATTAAGCAATGTTGCTTTCTATCGCGGTTAGCTAGGTATTTTCACACAAATTGCAAAGGCAATGCACTGGTATCATTATTTGACATACCCAGTCTGTTTTCACGAGCAGAAAATGCAAGCATGTAAAGACAGTTGATTCTGCTGATGTGTGTTTACATTCGGTGGAGGAACGGTAGTAAAACCGCAGGCATTGTGCCACGAGTGTTCAACTGATGCATTGTTTGTTACTTGGCTTGTAGCTTCGTGTATTTACACACATTTACACACAAGGCATTAATAACGTTTTTAGCAGAATACAGCTCTGCTCTCGCAAACTACTGGCATTGCGCTGCCACAAGAACAGAACAAGGAAGTAGCGAGACGACCAATCATAGTGCCTTTTTGTCTGCGTACTCCGCGTCCGTCCGACGGATAGTTAGAATTTTTTCGAGGCGCTCGACGACGGGCGCAGAGCCTCTGAGAGGGGGGCGTGGACTCGCATAGACAGAAAACGGACGGACGCAGATTCTATGCGTCCTAAGCATAAATCTAGCTTTAGAGGGGGCTCTTCAGGCAGAGGCGGCCCTGGCA
>NC_085875.1:13930089-13960089 GCF_034702125.1 Engraulis encrasicolus
AAGCAGAGGACACGCATGAATGTGTGTGTCTAAATCAAACCACATCTGTCCAATGTTTTTAACTTATGCTGTCCCACTCTAATTGTGTGCGTACAGAGGCTTTGATCCTGAGCTATGATGGGAGCCAGCAAGTGAAATTGGCGATGAGTGTGCAAAGTTTGCGGCTAATGTTAGCAACGTTGCTAATAATCGCTAATATTATATTAACTTGTTTTCCTGCAGAGGCGTCGATCCTGAGCTACGACGGGAGCATGCACATGAAGGTAGCAATGCCAACAACGATGCACAGCGAGGCGGAAGACGTGTCGCTGCGTTTCATGTCGCAGCGCGCGTACGGCCTGCTCGTGGCCACCACGTCCCGCGACTCCGCAGACACGCTCCGTCTCGAGCTTGACGGCAGCCGCGTCAAGCTCACCGTCAACCTAGGTATCGTATGACATCACATAACCCATGCTCCTGTCACCTCACTCTTTCGCTCTCTCTACGTGTATCTGTCTCTCTCTCTGCCTCTTCCATGTTCTGTCTCCTTCTCGCTTTCTCTGTCTCGCTCTCTGTCGTTCTCTTTACACTGTTTTTGTTTTTTATCTCTTCTATCTATCTGTGCTTCTCTCATCCTGGTTTCTTTTTTACAATACCAATTTGGTTTGTTTGAGTCATTTTTTATTTACTACATTTAACCCAATTTGTCATTCGTCTGACTTGCGTAACTAAAATCCTCGCACATAATCTTACCGATTTGACATTTTTGAGAGGGGCCTTTTCTGGGGACTTTTCTGCATGTTTTTTTCCTCCGTAATCCTTATTCTGAAGTAGTGATTAACTCTTGTTTGTCCAAAAGGCCATTCTATCATTCCTCATATACAACGTAATGCATTTTTTTCCACATTGATATTTAACTCAGAGCTACAGCCACCAAAATGCTACTTTTTACTATCCATCTTGCAAAATTAGTTGTCTATGATGGCAACAACCTTCATAGACAGTCACAGTACTGAAACACAATAGTACAACACAGCTAAATACACATAGGCTGAGTATCTACAGCAGTACATTGCTTAATACCCTTTACATGTAAAATTAACAGCTCATTAATTAATTTCCATAGTGCAGCTAATTTTTTTAATATCAAACACAAAATGTCAAATGATCAAGTGCTGTGACTTTCTAAATGTCTGTCTACAACTGACAAAATTTCCTTTCCACCACTCTCCCCAAATTGCTAAAGCTACATGTAATGTCATCCTTGTTGGGTTTTCCTAATTCTCTACAACACCATCTGTTTTTTTTATTATTGTCTCTCCTTCTTGGTTTGATTTTTGAGCTGTCAACTTCTTCTTCTTCTTCCGGGATTTCCGTTTCCTGTTTATTTTATTTGTTTGTTGTTGTTTTTGTTGTTTATTTATGATTTTGTTGTTAGTCACATCCCCTCCTCCATGCTTTGTCCAAAGATGGTATTCACCCCTTCAAAGGCCTCTAGCCTGCGGCCCGGCCGGTAAACAGCCCGATGGCAAAGCACCCAGCTTCACCTGCAGTTGGTAGCACCCAACTTTGACCAATGCTGTCCCAAACTTAAGTCCCTCTAGTTGTTTTGCAGCACTCTTTTTGTGTAGATCACACAACACAAGACAGCCCATGTGTGTGTTTTTATACGTTTTTTTAAGTTGAGGAGGATTGCTTTCCTATATCCGTTTTAGATATTGTATACTATTCCCAGACATTTTTGTAGTCTCTTATGAACGCCATGTATTTCTTGGTGTTAAAATGTTTTTGTTTTTCTCATAATTGGCTTTGGGGAGTGATATGGAGAGAGTTATGAATAGTTCTGATCTCTCAAATCTCTCACTGTCAAACTTACAGTAGTTTAGTCCACTACCTCAGAGCGTAGTGTGCAGAGATTTATATAACACCACAACTATTTACATTTTGAATTTTCTTTCACATCTCTTCAAAAGACATATATTCATTTTAAAGTCTTATGTTTACTTCCAAAGAAAAGGAGCCATGAAACAACCCCCCCCCCCAAAATTCGTTTGAGTAAAATGATTCATATGTCCCTTAGTTCCCCCTAGTGTTCGAGTCAGGAGGTGCAGTGGCCACTGCATGGTGCTGGTGCCTGTTGGATCGAGGCTGTTTGCTCCCACTTTTCTGTTGCGGTTGACGACACATGACCCTACCAGCCACCTGGAACCCAACCCAGATGTCCACGTTAGCAGTCCTAACTAATCACTAAAGGAATGAAAAACATAGCACCTATATGTTTTAGATAGATATTATAATCACCGATTGAAAATGTGTGATGTGTAATTCACATCTGAAGAGCATAAATTGCTGCTCCTGAAATTCAAGGTATGCTAAAAGCATACTCTTTTCAGAGACTTACAATTCCTGGGCCGATGACCAAACGCCACCTTCTTGCTAAAGTTCAGACATATGTTTTAATAGCCTGTTTAGCCAACAAGCTGGTGTAATGGCTCAGGAGTTTGAGCCTTTGAAACCCTATAAGTAAAACTCACTGATGAACGCAAAGATGAACTCTATAATCTCTGGGTTGGAGGATCCACGTTGTTGGAACACCACAAGCGGCCATTTTTGTGAAATTTCAGGAAATAGTATCAGTGCTGAATCAGATGTATCATTTGTCTCATATTTAAATACAAACAGAAATGATGATACAAGATTACTAGTTATAGTCTCTCTGATATATTAACAACAAGTAATTTCTTAATACACACTGGAATTATATACTTAATTTATAATGTGTGTATGTTACAGCATATACATAGTATTTATACACTATTGGATCTTTTGAACAGTGTTTACATTATACCACAACCAATAGCTCCTGTAAGGAACTACTGTAATGACCTTGGATGAACGAATGTGACATTGGATAGGCACTAATGACCTGGGATATAGGACGTAATGACATTGAATAATACTCAGACTAAAATGGCCGCCTCTCTGCATGTGGACGTCCCCGGAAGGGTGGATTGATTTGCTCTTGGATGTCTGCAGCTGTAACCTTGAAGGATGCAATTTCATCTGTCATTCTATTCTCCCCCATCTAGACTGTATCAGGATAAACTGTAACTCCAGTAAGTTACCACTCAAGTTTCATTTTGCTCTTGACAATTGTTGCCCTGCTGATGTTGAATGTCTGTAAAAAAAAAAAAAAAAAAAAAGGCTGCCTATTTCTATCCCACCTACCTACCCCTATTCCCACTGATCGGCATCAACACTCACCAAAAGCTAAGATGATTACAGTCAGATAAGCTTCTGCCAACTGACAAACTGTGGTGACTTCATAATCCGTTTCTTACTAGACTCCTCTGCACCTTCTGTACTTTTGTGATATGGAACCACTATGTAGCATTATCAAAGATTCCCTATTCTAATTGCAAGCAACCAAATTTGATTTAGTATACTTTGAAAGACAAACAAAAATCTGCATTTAAACCGTCTCTGGCATTATGTAGTCTTAACATTGGTCTAATTGTTCTGAAAATGGAGGTCTGATATGGAATCAGAGGAAGTGAACATGTTCGTTTTAAACGTGCCTTGGCTCCCACCATCCACCCACCACCCTCAATGTGGCTTCCAGCATCCAGGCTGGAGGCACTGCCTTTCTCACATAACGACCACCCTGAAACTAGAACTAAGCATAGGATATGTTCATCCCAGTAGCATTGAAATTACATCTGTTTTCCCAAACTGAGTATTGTTTGGACTGCTGCGACCTAGTAACATAGACAGTGGCTAAGGACTGGTTTTCCCCAAAGACTATTCCACAAGGGGGCACTGTTGGATAGCTAAGTGACATGTCTCTTACAGTCACACTGTTCCATCATTCAGGATAAATAAATCCAGAATTGAACATATATTAACTATTATTATGCCTTGTAAATGTTATTTGTTTGAATGTTAAGTGTAAAGTGAAGAATGTAAAGTAAAGAGTCTGTCAGGAGTCAGGTACCCTTTCCCTCCTTTTTTCTTAGTTTGAGTGTAGATATGGGGCGCTACCCAATAACACCTTTCAGCAGATTATGGAGTCACCACTGTATATGTCCATTTTGCCATGTGGCCGTGTGGCCATTTGGTTTTAGTGTACTACATCTCACAGTATATATCCCAGTCCAAGGCAGCGTGACCTTGTAGTGATGTTTGAACCACACACAGTTTCTTCCTCAGAGATTTGTTTTGTCCTGGCCACATGTTGTAGTGAAGGAAAGGTACAGTATACCATACAGATGTTTTTACACTAATTGAGTGTGTACATTGTAAGGTTAATTAAGTGTTACTCAAATGTCAATTCATGTGAACACATTTAGTGCTATACTTTGTATTCTTGTAAACTAATACATCCGTTTTAAGGTTTATGGTGAAGTGTACAGTAGGATCCTATATTGGCACACCAGTCTATTGGTAAACAACAACTACCCACATGTCATGACTGGTTTCTGACTGACAATGTTACATTTTGTGTAATGACTTTCTTCTCACAATATGTAAATGGTTAACAAGTATCTGTAAACCTATATACAGTAATAGTTACTTTTACTCTTGAACAGGTCTTGCATACCTTCAATGATCACTCATCTAAATGAATCATAAATGGTGTAAATGGTTATAACTAGTATAATGACGTTATAAAATATGTAAATGTAGTATGATAATATAAACTAATATAACATCCTGAACTGTACATGTATTGAAATGCTAGACTAACTGCTGTGTTATTTTCTCTCTCTGAAAGGTAAGCCCTCTAACTCTTGTCTTCATGTATTGATGTTGATTTTGCACATTTGTTTATCTTGCAGAATTACGTGTGGTTTTGTAATAACGATTTAATTAAAGGTCTCCTTATTTGAAGGAAATTCATGGTAAAAGAAGGTACACATGTGAGGGTAGAAGGACATTTTCCACATGTAGTATACGAGCATATACAAACCAGAGTGACCTATAAACATATTTCAATTAGAACAATTACTGAAGGGTTTCTCTTTAAATTGTAGGACAAGGAAGGGCCTTACACCGATGAGCTCCCATTTTTAATCCATCTTTATTTCCGTGACGTTTCGGGCCACCACCACGGCCCTTTCTTAGACTGAAAGTGCAATTGTGCAGCTGACCCTTAAATTGCATTTCCATATCACGTGACAGTGATGTTATATACAGTACATTTGCCCAGGTATTTTACCTTTCCAAATATATTACTAGAATAAAGACAAAATTCAAAAGTGCAATACATCAGTGTATTTCCTTTCTATATGCACAGTGCACAGACCACTAATTATGTGTATATATAAAATTATGTGTATATACATAAAAGTAGCATAGTGCCATTCTGTGAATCACATAGACCAGTGTAAACATTGTGCTTCTGTCCATATTAATTATATTTAACATTAGGAGTCCAGCTTTACTATTGAAAGGGCCGCAATAGCCCGAAACGCCATGAAAGTAAATATGGATTAAAAATGGGAGCTCATCGGTGTGCGGTTTTTCTTTACCCTACATGAACTTCATGCTTTGACCCTGCATCCGGCAAAATGAATTTGATGTGCGTGAGATCTGACTGGGATTTCTCTTTAAATTGCCCATTTAAATTCCATGCTTAATGTTGTGCATCATGAGCGTCCTCCTAATGGGGCTGGGCTTACTCCCAGGTCGTTAAGGTTGTGGCTTGTTGTCATGGCCATAACTACCATTGAGGACACAGAGGTCATGGCCTCTGTATTTTGTTTTCTTCAGAAATGTAACATTTATGTATGATGAAAATCAATCTATGATCAACAATGATAAATTCAGTCTGTTTTTACGCCACCCCCATTTCATCTCAAGACAGTGAATAATGAAAAGAGTACTGTAAACAGTTTGACTGAAGAGTTTGAAGCATTCTAAATGTACAGTATGCAGTACATCACATAGTATTTGATCTCAGTATTTGAAAATGTCTCATTACGGCCCTGTTTGTTGTATTTAAGATGCATGCAGTGATTATCCACCACCAGGTTAGTCAGAGTGTAGGAAAACGGTTTGATTTTTTGCAGTAACGCACAGTAGTTCTGTTGAATTTTTTAATGTTTCAGCTACTCATTTTAGAATGTCCTCAGAGAAAAAGGATATCCCAGCCCCGTTAATACCACAGCATCCCAGGTTCTCTCCTCAAGATATATTGGCACCAAAAGTCGGCCAACAACAGCTGTTATCTCCCTGTGTAACGTAACCCAGGTTATGGCTGCCTGAGGGTTCAACGATGAAATAAAAAAGGGAAATGACCTCTGAAGGAATCCCTAAAGTGATTAAAATCTTTCCAACGGCAAGGTCATCGCTAAGTCAGTCACGCAGTGTCTGCATATTTGGCGTCGCCTTAGACAGTGCTATCTGCCCTGTGTGTGTCTGACTGGTTTCGATCCAGCTGTTCTGTCTTTTGACTTAAGTGAATGTGTTTTAGTCCTCGGAGGTTATCTTATTTCAGGAAAAAGACACATCTTGAACAGAGATTGCCTTTGTGGAGGAGCCCAAGGGATTTGTTATCACGGCAGGGAGTCAGCTATGGGCTGGCACTTAACCAAAATGGCTGTCGTGCCCAGCATGGGCCTTGCAAATTGTTGCCAAAATTATATGGGATTTCCTGTCTTCCAGTCTTATACAATGTAATGTTCTCTTTCCATTGGTAAAACATCTGGGTCACCATCGACCCGTTTTATTTTTAAATATATAAAACAACCACTTAATTTATTTCATAAAGTCCCTTTTAAATTATGTATAAATGCTCTTTTAATATCCCTTTCCAATGATACAACATTGTGTATGGCTCCCAACACTAACTTTATAACTTTATTACAGTGTAATAATTAAGTGCTAAATTATCATTGCATTCATCATCGAAACATTGCAATTGCAATGTTAAAGATCAAAGCAGAAAATAGCCTATCAGGCTTATTTCCATTTATTTCATTTAGTTGAACATTGAATGGTATAACAAGACCTTCTTATGAGTAAAAGTTAAGTCCTGTGAAGATGTACTTTAGCGGAAGCCACTGTGTAGGCCCAGTGGCAGGAGTAACTGTTTTAGCAAAATGCTTTTTGAGCTCAGCTGAATCAAACCTTTGCTTTCACATCAATGAACAAAAAATATCCTCAAATCTGTATGTGGAGAATCCACAAGTAACAAGGTCCTTATTTGGAGCAGTTTATTTTTTACACATGAAGTCACTCAAAGTTGAGTCGACACTTGTATTGACATGTACTAAACCCGTACATTGGGGTCCCATACAGTACAGTTGTATTATGCCAAAGAATACAAGCTTTTTTAAAGCCAGGAGGAAAGCAAAGGTTTGATTAGGCTAGGGCAGGCTTGCATTAACTGTGTGCTGACCCGCTATCCCCAGGCAAGGGACCAGAGACCCTGTACGCTGGGCAAAAGCTCAATGACAATGAGTGGCACACGGTGCGTGTGGTGCGCCGGGGTAAAAGCTACAAGCTGTGGGTGGACGACGACGTGGCTGAAGGTACTTTGAGTGCACTTGGAATTTAGCACTTATTTTTAGCTTTTGAAGACGTTCTATTGCCATTGAACATGTGCCTATGCAGTTTATGGTCATTAAACGAAAAAAAGTGAATGATTTTGTCTACAGTTTCATTATGTTAACTCAGACAAACATGAGTTCACAATTTCTAAAATAAATTGACCCTTTGCATTTGTTCTTCAAGTACATTTAACATATTACTTCATATATAACATGAGTCATCTGATCATGGCATATGTCTCTGTATGAATGTTATGCACCTAATGCCCTTGCACATTTTCAGGTTTTTAGTGTGTTTTGTCTTGCATAACATAATAAAACGATTGATGATGCACAGTTGCCCAGTAATCAACATGACTTCCTGGAACAGAGGATGAGGTCATGTGCAGTGTAGCCAGTGGGCCAGAGGGGCTTACATAAACACTGGGACTATATGGAAACTTTTAGACAGATGGTTACTTTTCTGGAACAACCCCCAGTAGTCATAAACGGGATACGCACAGCCCAAGATTTGAATGAAGATTCACCAGGTCAGAGTATATACAGGGACTATTTGTAAGGATAGAGTCAGTGTAAATGTTTGTATATTTATGGTTTGTGAAGTGGTTTCAGCAAGCACCAGGTCAGGCTTTAAGGCATGACAAGTGAAGAATGCAAGCAACCAAATTTGATTTAGTATACTTTGAAAGACAAACAAAAATCTGAAATAGCTCTGGACTGAGTCAGAAGCCACGTCATGAGATTTTGCTAAGCCATAGTAAAATGTGCATTGTATCATAGTAGTTCATTTCAGGCTGGAAGAATAAACATATGTTAGGGCACTATTAGGGCTATTAGGCCTAAGATTAAGCCCTTGTATGGTTGTTGATGTCTGTAGCTGTCTGTTTGTTGTGTACTCTTGTCCTCTCCCTCCTGTTGCGATGATCGCTGTGTGTCCTCTCGTCTCGCAACCCCTCTCTCCAGGCCAGATGGCGGGCGACCACACGCGCCTGGAGTTCCACAACATCGAGACGGGCGTGATGACGGAGCGCCGCTTCGTCTCCATGATCCCCTCCAGCTTCATCGGCCACCTGCAGAGCCTCAAGTTCAACGGCATGCTCTACATCGACCTGTGCAAGAACGGCGACATCGACTTCTGCGAGCTCAACGCGCGCTTCGGCATGCGCTCCATCATCGCCGACCCCGTGACCTTCAAGACCAAGACCAGCTACCTGTCGCTGCCCACGCTGCAGGCCTACGCCTCTATGCACCTCTTCTTCCAGTTCAAGACCACCGCGCCCGACGGCTTCATACTCTTCAACAGCGGCGACGGCAACGACTTCATCGCCGTGGAGATGGTCAAGGGGTGAGTTCGGCAGACAGACAGACACACGCACGCACGCACGTACGCACACACACATACACACACTTTACTTCTTTATTTGGATTGACAGATATGCATAGGTATATCATGGAACAATCCAAATTTGGTCCAAAAGGAGTCAGTACAGTCAATACAGTACTAAAAGACTAACTGTTTTGACCGTCGCACGTTTTTTTTTTTTTTTGGTGAATCCGAGAAAGCTATCCTCTGTGGCAGCACAGAGGATGTTGCGTTCCTTCAGATGCAGCAGTATTGATGCCCGTGCTAGTTCATGCATGGATGGGTGGTCATCATTAAACATTTCCAGGACAGACAGACAGACAGGCACACACACACACACACACACACACACACACACACACACACACACACACACACACACACACACACACACACACACACACACACACACAAAGACAGACAGACAGACAGAAACACACACACACACACACACACACACACACACACACACACACACACACACACACACACACACACACACACACACACACACACACACACACACCATGCTAAGAAAATGGAAGGAAGGGGGAGCTGGAACAAAGTAAACATGATTTATCCAAGTGGCTGAAAAGTTCTGAAAAGGCTGGCTTGTGGTCATATTTCAATCTCCTAACTAGCGAGTTGCAGAGACGGACACATTGGCCTCAGTGAATATGGTTTGTGTTTTAGCACTGGTCATTAATTTGTCTCTTCCACTTCTTCTTCAACAAGAAGATTTATTAGGCCCGTTTGGATCTTGGAGGGCCTGACGCAAGCCACGTAAATCACGTTGACAATGTGCAATTACAGAGATTGAAGTGACATTTAACTGTCTAATGTTTATAGACAGACGGTCCAAGTGTCTTAGATTTATTGGCGGTGAAATGGCTGTGGTGAATTGTGTGGCTTTTTGGGGAGGTTCATGGGTGGATGGTAAACAACATGTTCTTTTGTCTTTGTGAGTATTCGCACACGACTGCTCTGGTCTTTTGGGTATTCTAGATTGGTCTGAAGTCTGCTGCTTGTCGTCATGTGTGAATGAATGAATGAATGAATGATGAATGAATGAATGAATGAATGAATGATTTTATTTAGTCTATTAGATGTAAAGACATTGTATAGCAACAGTAACCATACATTACAAGGAATAAATAGACAGGGATATACACAAAAAAAAAGTCCAAAGACTTATTTCCATTGTGGTCCCTTTCCATTCCCCCAGGTACATCCATTACGTGTTTGACCTTGGCAACGGCCCCAATGTCATCAAGGGGAACAGCGACAGGGCCCTGCACGACAACCAGTGGCATAACGTGGTCATCACCCGCGACAACAACAATGTCCACACCCTGAAGGTCGACGCCAAGGCCGTGAGTCAGGCTGTCAACGGTGCGAAAAATCTGGATCTGAAAGGTGGGTACACAGCAGTGCAGCAGCCAATCAGATTTTTGCTGATTCACACACAATCCCTTTCCTGCTTTTCCAACTTCGACTCTACTGTCTTATGTTGTGTTCTCAACTATGTCCTTGCCAGGGCATTCACAAAATCTCTCCCTATCTTACTCCCGAACAAACTCCCCTATCATATCAATATGTTGTCTAGCTCAGTGGTGCTCAAACTGTGGTACGGGTACCACTGGTGGTACTTGAGACATCTCCGGTGGTACTTGGAAGAATTATTTTCTTGTGCATTGATTTGAAGGCAAGTTGAAAATGTCTCTTTGGTCTCACATTTTGTAATATTGAACTGTTTGAATCTGAAAACATAATGCAGAATAATACTAGGCAGTAGGCAAGCAAGAAATTTTAAAACAGAATGGCACTGAATGTGACTGTAGCTGTTGATGCTGCTATGAACCTCTCCTGTATTGACTGGCAAAAGTGAATATGGAAGGCCTTCGCTGCGATATTTTAATGTTGGTTGTCAAGGTGGTACCGTGGTACTTGGAGAGCTCAATATTTTCTCGGGTGGTACTTCACACAAAAAGTTTGAGAACCACTGGCCTAGCTGATTCTGCTAAGTAGCTGATCCCTAGTTAGATGAGTTAGTGGCATTGTCCAGTAGATCAGTCTTTGTCAAGGGAACAGACAGAATGAATACATACTGTACTGTATATGGCAAGACTTTTACTATATTCCTTAATTTCCTTTCCAATGCTTACATGCTCTCTGTGAGCACAGTTACATGCACTGAGTATGCTGCTTTCAAAAGGAATGCTGTTAGTAATTGGTTTAGTTCTGGAATATTCGTGTGGAACAGCCTTCTGCAACCGGCTCTTGGGCAGCCATGATGTAATGGTTAGGGCCGTGTTTTCTAACCTATGCGCCACTGGTGAGCCCTGAAGGTATTCCAAGTGGGTCTTTAAATCATTTTCTACAAATTGTAATCATATTGTGGTGTGTGTTGCTATTGATTTATTTGAGTTATATTCTTTATTGGGTCAGAGGTGGGCCCCGGACATTTGTGACAATTTCGAGTGGGCCCCACGTTGGAAAAGGTTGGGAACCCCTGGGTTAGGTAGTTGGACTGTTGATCACAGGGTTTACCAGTTTGAATCCCACTTAAACTTCTCCCTACTGTACATCCTTTCATGACTGAGGTGTGCTTGAACAAGGCACCTACTGTAACCCCATACTGCTCCAGGGACTGTAACCAATACCCTGAAATATCTGTAAGGCGCTTCAATGGATAACAGCGTCAGCTAAGTGTAATGGAATGGAATGGAATGGAATGGAATGGAATGGAATATTCCCACAACATGGCCACATTCGGAATGAATAAAGAGTTTACATGACTCGTGGCGTGCACAAATCGTATACTGACACCATTCCATTTCAGAATCGGAATATTCCTCACGTCACTGAACTCTGTGTCACCTTTCACACTGTCCGCTGCTTCCTCTCCTCTGCCCCCCTTCACACTGCAGGTGACCTGTTCATCGCTGGCCTGGGCCCCGGCATGTACAACAGCCTCCCCAAGCTGGTGGCGTCGCGGGACGGCTTCAAGGGCTGCCTGGCGTCGGTGGATCTGAACGGCCGGCTTCCCGACCTCATCAACGACGCGCTCTTCCGCAGCGGGCAGATCGAGCGCGGATGTGAAGGTACCCCCTCCTCCTCCTCCTCATACCTCCCCAACTCCGCTAGCTCAGGGTCAGGGAGCCCCTTTTTCCTCATGAACTCCAACAGTAGCACCAACAGCAGTGCCTCCTCCATCCTCAGCACGCACGCCCTCCACCCCCACACCTGTGTGCTGCTAACGCTGCTTGCCACCTCCCTCACCCGCGCTGCCATCTCATAGTCTGCCTCATTGTCATCGTCATCATCCCACCCTCTCTCACTTACTCACTGAGTGCATCTTAATATGGGACCTTGCCTCCTCCACTTGCCTCCTCCACTCGCTTCTCGTCATGATGACATCACTGACAACAGCATTATATTTCAATATCTTGCAAAAGCTCAATTGTAGAGTCTTTTCCTCGTTTGCAATTGTTATGGTGAATGAAAAACAGTCCCTCAAAAGTTGTTGTGGCTAGGCTGACAGCTGGGAAACTTTATCGTTTTCTCCACGGAGGAGGGGCCAGGAGGCAGGACGAGGAGACAAGCACAAGTGGAGGAGGCAAGGTCACATATTGGGATGCACCCACTCACTCACAGGCTGCCACATCATCATCCTATTGGCCACATTGGTCGCACACTGATGATGTCATCAGCCAATGCCCATGTACATTTATACTTTGTTTATGTTATTTTTTGTTGTTGTCGTCATTCTTTTGTTATTCTATACTTTTGTTCTGATGTTGTTTCACAGTAGTGATTGAGAAATGTGTCATGAGTTAGGGATAATGTGCACACTGTATTTTTCAGTATACAGTTGGCCTATTGTATCAAGGGAAGCAACACCAGGCAATAGATTTAAAAAGAGGCCTGTGTTTGCAGGACACTTAACATGTATTAATGTGTCATGACAAATCATTTGTCATAAGTCAGTATGTGTACATGTTGTTTCCTTTTGTCTTTCTAAATAAAAGATATACATGTACAGTAATTCACAAACATGTAATACCTCTTATCAAGAGCAATTATACATCTACTTGTACATACTCTTTTCTCTTTCTACAAATGTAATTTGGACATTAGTATATTAGTCTAGTCTCATGATGGAGATGATTGTCATGATAAAAGGCCATGCATACAGTCTTCTTACGACACTAGTCCGTCTTGAAAGTAATGATGTGATTAGCTATACACAATTTTGAACTTTCTGGTATGACAAACGTCAGTGAATAAACCTAAGGCCTACACTTTCTCAATCCAAAAGGGGTGGAGTATCCTTACAAGAACTATACAATGTTGCTGCACAGCACAGTATATACTGTACATTGTATGTTATCAATAGACTTTATGCCAAATGTTTCAGGGCATTTCTACACAATGAGATCTACTGTGTTTAGGGAAACACCTAAACCTTAAACTGCCCTGTACAATGTTAAACATTTCTCCTATTGACTAACATCCCTCCAGCCTCCACCCCCAGTGTTGAAAACAATAGCCCCACTAGATGTAAACAATGAACTGAAATCAGTTATGTATGTGAAACGAGCATGGAGGTCATCTTTTGCCATACAGTCAACATGTGCATGTAATCTGCTTTATTTCAATGTTTATGTGGCCCTCATTTTGTGCAACCATTTTCTGTACATTGTTTTATTCTATGATTTATGTATGTATGTATTCATTGATTTATGTATTTATTCATTCTGTTATTTTTTTTCTCTTTTGTTTTAGCATGTCTTATCATTGTTCAACTTTTGCATTGTTCTGTTGTTGCTTAATGTTTTGTTTTTATGTTACTAAATGCTCTTGAATGTGCCCAGTCATCAGAATGCTATGCCCTACTTCTGCTTGAAACTCATTACACAATAGTGATTAAAAAATAAATAAATAAATAAACACATGAGCATGTCAACAAAGTCTTCCTCCCTGCAGTCATGCCATCCCATCCCATCCCATACCTGCCTGTATGTCTGTATGTAGTCATTGAGGAGGAGGCAAAGAAAGAAAGGACCTCCCATAGCTCAGCTCATGCAATGTGAAACATGCATTCACCTGTTCTTTTGCAGAATAAAGCATAAATGTCTATAATGCCTGCTTCGTTTTCTTTTTTTTGTGTCATCTTCATCATGTCTGCATAGATTAACATGGTTGTGATGTTTTATAATGTACATGTTGTGTGTGTGGGCGCACACGTGTGTGTGTGTGTGTGTGTGTGTGTGTGTGTGTGTGTGTGTGTGTGTGTGTGTGTGTGTGTGTGTGTGTGTGTGTGTGTGTGTGAGATAGCTTTCTGTCTGTTTGTTCTCATTCATAAATGTTGCATCCCAAAGCTCATACAATGTCAAAGCAGTTTAGTTTATATACCTTGTAGAATGCACGTAACATCTTATCATGCATTTAGCTACTGTAAGACGTTTCAGTTCTCTGTCCATTGATGGAGGCATTAGTATAAATCTCTTCAATGTGGTACAGTATGAGTTAATGTGCATGCCAATAGGCCTAATTACATGTCAAAGGGAGCTTTCAAAGTCAACTACTGTATTGAGACACTTTTCTAGACGTCACCCAGACCAGCATAGAGAAGAATGCTATTACATTACACTGTAAAATACTTTAATTGGTTTTATTTTAAAAGTTTCACATGATTCACTGGGAATTCATAATCAAATCATATATTTTTTTAATCGATTTCATGTTATAGGTTCTACATAAATATACCATAGTAACAAGTGAACTAAAAGGGGTTTATGCTGAGGTGCTGATGCAAAGGCAGTGTGCTGGGGACCACACAGAGCTGCTCCATGCACTATGGGAACTTGAGGGTCAAATTGAGTTTCCTTTGCGGCTTCTGTTCCCACAGACTGTGTCTGACCCTGATCAAAAGGATATAACATACACATACATGTACATTCACACACACACACACACACACACACACACACACACACACACACACACACACACACACACACACACACACACACACACACACACACACACACACACACACACACACACACACACACACACACACACACACACACATGCATAGATACACCTGCCTTTAATTAGACGTATGTGCACATACATGTGCTGCACACATATATAGTACATGCTAAGTACATGCAGTGCAACACAACAGCCTGTTGTGGCGGACAGTGTCTGTCCCTAATCCTGAACATGCAGTGCAGTGGTGTAGTCTACTTTTTTGTAGTGAGTATACTGTATATTTGAGTATTTTTTTTTAAGTGGGTATACTGTATATATTTGTGCTATTCTAAACAATGGATCAATCAATTTTAAGTGGGTATACTGTACTGAAATCCCTGAAATTTAGAAGTGGGTATACTCCGTATACCCGTGTTCTACGTAGACTACACCACTGATGCAGGGCATTCATGTCATCATAGGCATGTGCACATGCAGTACATTCACATACTGTATACGTAAAAAACACAGCAGCTTGTTACTTCAGACAATGTCTGGGTCTAATAATGTAACACACACACACACACACACACACACACACACACACACACACACACACACACACACACAGACACACACACACACACACACACACACACACACACACACACACACACACACACACACACACACACACACACACACACACACACACACACACACACACACACACACACACACACACACACACACAGACTGCTGGCCGTGATGGGAACGTACCAGGACTTGACACTGGCACCTGCCAACCGGCCAAATGCTGTTAAAACTTGACTGTGGCTGGTAACAATTTCAATGTCACTAGCCAATTTGGCAGGTAGCTTATTCTATGGTATGACTTATCAGAATAGTGTATATTCTGCACTTTGCTCATTCTGTATCAATTGTTTGCATTTAAGTTCAAGAAAAAGCTCAGTTACTCAGTTTGTATTTGTTTAATTTAGAAACCCATCCACTCATCTTCTTGCTTCAAGCACCTCATCTTCTGAGGTTAAATGTACAGTGTCATGATAAAAAATGTGGCTAGTAGAATAGCTGGATGGCTACTGACTCGGGAAAACCCCTAGCCACAGTGGCCGGCAAGCGATAAAGTTAATGACGAGCCCTGGACTACGTACACCCAGACATACGTACAGTACATACAGTACATCCGGACATAAAACAATATGATGCCACTGACAATATCTGGCCCTTAATCCGTAGGGATTAACACACACACACACACACACACGCACACGCACACGCGCATACACACACACACATACACTCATGCACACACACACACACGCACGCACGCACGCACACACACACACACACACACACACACGCACACGCACACGCGCATACACACACACACATACACTCATGCACACACACATACATAGACACACACAAACACACACTAGTATACTGTATGTGTATACAGTATATACGGCAGCCCCATTTCCCATAGCCGTACTGCTGGGAAAGGAGTCCTCCTCCTCGCCTGTCCTGCATGCCTCGTAGATAGTATATACACCACAGAGATTTTTTTATTATCCTTCTTCTGTTGCTTTGGCCTGCTGTGTCGACGTGTCTTCCAGACGTGTTTTCTTTTTCCCCCCTCCTCATCTTCTTCCTCGCAGCCTCCACCAGCGAACGTGAGTAGGCTTATATATACCACACGTGGTTTTTTTTTACAGCAATCCGTACACACATTTATTATACATATTTACACTGATATGACAGGGTGCCAGAGGGATGAAACCGCTATGCGAGTGCATGAGGAGGATACGTGATACGTGACTGCATCCGGGCTGCACCTGGCTGTGGGTTTTGGCTGCCGGCGGTGGGGTGGGGCTGGTGGGGGGGAGGTTGTGCAAGGCTGCGTGTGTGTGTGTGTGTGTGTGTGTGTGTGTGTGTGTGTGTGTGTGTGTGTGTGTGTGTGTGTGTGTGTGTGTGTGTGTGTGTGTGTGTGTGTGTGTTTGGGGTGGGGGGTTTACCGTACGTGGCACGGAGGCCTGCGCGACGGTGGTCCGACTGAAGCATGCACTGCACAGAATCGCTGACTGCAATGAGACTCTGCACCCACTAGATGGCAATGATGCACCACTGCTTAGGAAGGTGTCAGGAATGCAATCACAGGTCATGGGGTACATTTCTTGAAAGCGTACAGTAGTTGCTAACCAGTTAGCAACTTGGGTAGTTGCCAATGGGGGAATTGCACTGCAAACAACAAAGTAGCTAGAAATGTACCCCTGCTCTAAGGAGACAGAGGACTCAAGCAAAGACACCCAGGGTGCATCCCAATATGTGACCTTGCCTCCTCCACTTGCCTCCTCCACTTGCTTCTCGTCTTGCAAAAGCTCAATTGTAAAGTCTTTTTCTCATTTGCAATTGGGATGGTGAATGAAAAACAGTCCCTCAAAAGTTGTTGTGGCGAGGCTGACAGCTGGGAAACTTTATCGTTTTCTCCATGGAGGAGGGGCCAGGAGGCGGGATGAGGAGACAAGCACAAGTGGAGGAGGCAAGGACACATATTGGGATGCACCCCCAGTCACACATGCCCATTCGGTGCTCACACGTGATGGCAGATATTCATACACATATGTAAATATAGGGGGCCTATATCACGTCATAAAGGACTAGCTATAGAACTATAAAGTGTACGCATTCTTCAGTTATTTCTTTTAGAAATACAAATATTTATGCATGCCGTGAACTGACCTACCCTTCTTTTTTTTTTGCTAATGAAAAAGCCAATCATCAATGGAGGCAGTCATAATACTGCACTGTAGGCCTACTGAGTCTATAGTTGATCCAAGGCAGCAAAAGTGTAGAGAACTGGTCTAGGTGCCTTTAGCAGACGCGCTCCCAGTAACTAGCTGAATTAGCTGTAAAAAAAAAAAAAAAGTGTCTTCTTTGTTCAGTGTCTCATCTTTCTATGTGTCACACTAACAACTGGGTCGCCTAGTGATCACAGTCACAGTCTTATCCATAACGTCATCATTTATTTAATTGTTCTCAATGACACTGATATGATGATTAACAGCAATGCAATATAATGTTACTGCAAAGCAAATTTCTCTGTGTGATTACAATAATGAGAGTCTTACGATGTTTAACATTCTCTCTTTTCTATTACCATGTTACTGTCAACTGTTATTGTATATTATTCTATACGCAGCTGCCAGGGTTCATATTTATAACATATGCACATTATTTATTTATTTATTCACACATACCTTAGGCCAAATATTCTACAATAAGAATATTTCAGAGAGTGGTCATTGATAATTATATCCCAGATCCATTTTTATCATGCAGTTTCCTTAGTGTTTTGATTTAACACTGATGATTTGTATGTTATTACACAATCACGCAGGGAGACAGCTTGGTTATGCTCTCATGTCAAAACACTGTATTATAGTTGCACTTATTTTTGAAGATTGAAGAATTCTGGATGGAACTTTGAATGCCTTCAAGTTCCAAAAAACAGTCCAGTTGCTTACAACTTTAATCATTTGGCCATCTTTACCTACAGTAAATGAATAAGAGTCCTCACAGATGTTGGGTGTCAGTCTCTGTCCTCGCATCCTTTCTTGTGACCTGTGGTCTCTTGACTCTGTGGTGGCCCACCTCTGTGGCGAAAACAATTAAAGTTTCCCCGTTGTCAACCATCCCAGAGTGACTTTTTGGGGGCTTTCTCACATTCAACAACTTTGATCATCAATGATGTGCAGTCATGGGTAAGCGGTTAATGAGTCAGACTTGTAGCCCAAAGGTTGCCGGTTCGACTCCCGACCCGCCAGGGGGGGTGGTAATTAACCAGTGCTCTCCCTCCATCCTCCCCCACAGTGGTGTAGTCTACTTCTTATGGTGGGTATACTGTGTATTGGAGCATTTTATGAAGTGGGTATACTGTATATATTTGTGCCATTCAAAATAATGGATCAATCTATTTTAAGTGGGTATACTGAAATCCCTGAAATTTAGAAGTGGATATACTCCGTATCCACTGCTCCTCCATGACTGAGATACCTTGAGCATGGTACAGTCCCGCCGCACTGCTTCCTAGGGGCGCCATTGGGGGCTGCCCCCTTCCACGGGTGAGGCATAAAATGCAATTTTATGGTGTGCAGTGTGCAGTGAACACTTGTATGTCAAAATGACAATGGGAGTTGGAGTTTCCCAGGTGGGCTTTCACAGTGGTGTAGTCTACGTAGAACGCGGGTATACGGAGTAAACCCACTTCTAAATTTCAGGGATTTCAATATACCCACTTAAAGTTGATTGATCCATTGTTGTGAATAGCACAAATATATACAGTATACCCACTTCAAAAAAAATCTCAGATATAGGCATACAGTATACTCACCATAAAAAAAGTAGACTACACCACTGGGCTTTCACTTTCAATGATGTGGAGCCTCATGTCAGGAGTCTGTAAGCCATAGGAAATAACACGAGGACAAAGATTGACTTGAACATACAATGCACCTATTGTTACTTATTAGTCTTGAAAATAGCACAGTAATTATTCAACAGCTTTTTGCTGAGAGCATAACCTCCCTCTCTCTGAGCCATGTACTGTACATGTAGTCTTACAAAGCCATCGATATGACAACTCATTTGCTCCCCATGTAGTATTAGATTAAGAAAACAAGTCATACATTGTACGACAGAGTCAAAAGCCCTTCCTAAGACTGGTAGCGCATGTGTGTTAGTAAAGCCAAGCCAAGCGCTTTATTAACCCCAGATCATTGACCACCTTTTTTTTACTAACCGTCTCTATTGTTTTTTTTCTTCTCCGCCTTCTTCCTTCTTTTCTGTTTCTTTTCTTTGCTAACAAAGTCGGTTTCACCAAAGCTGACCTGCAAGGTAGATGGATCAGTCCCATTCTGAGTTGCGGCTGAAAGTTGCTCTGTGTAATGTCTTGTGCAATGTCAGCAATTTATTTAAATATATGTCTATATCTATATATCATGTGAAACAACACACAATTCAAACAATCCCAACCCCCCACAAACAAACATTCAATGTCCAGATATGGAAGCAGTCCAGGGGCCTAAGCTGGTCCCAGACGGCCCTCAAAACCGGGCCCCAAACTGAGCCCAAATATCTTGGTATAAAATGGTTCACTTCCCATTATTACATTGGTAAACACTGGTGGTCGACCCAAGTACCTCAATCCTGAAAGCAAGGTAGTTGGAACCAACCAGTGTAGAAGAGCTGAAGAGCAGTGATTGCAGCCAGCAGTGCCTAGGGACTTTTTTTTTAAAGAAAGAAAACATTAGCTGACCTGTGTAATCATAAACACACACACACACACACACACACACAAACGCTAACAATGAATCTCTCTCTCTCTCTCTCTCTCTCTCTCTCTCTCTCTCTCTCTCTCTCTCTCTCTCTCTTGCACACACACATACACAAACACACACACACACCAAAGAATAGCACATACGTGCGCTTCACATACACAATCTCTTTTTGCCCTTGTTTTATGCTAATGATGGAGAGTGGAGCACTGTACTGTTTTTAGCAGCTCTGCTCACTGGAGTGTTGGGAAAGCCATTAAGTAGCCTCACTAGAGACGCACGCATGCACGCACGCAGGTATTAAGTAGCCTGGCTGAGGTCAGGCCCCTGCCGCTGTGCTGTGCTGCGCTGCAGTGTGGTGTAGTCTGATTGGGGGAATATGATTAGTGGGGTAATTAAAAGGACAGCGCCGTGAATTCAATTTAAGGTGCAGGAGGACTGACACGGAGCTTAATCAAAATGGATGGAGGGTTTCCAAGTTACAAGCAAGGCAAAATGGCCCCTGCCATGCGCCAAAGGGACCTTTTTTTGTTTCTCTTTTGTCCCACCTTAGACACCGTACTGAATTACTATGCTTATTACAGGGCTATCCCTATCCAGAACATGTAGGGCCATGTAGGGACAGGGCAGGACTGACCATCTGGCATAGCAGGCATTTCCTGGTGGGCCCCACACCGTTCATGGGTCAGAAATGTTATTAAAAAGTTGTTTTTTTGGTTTTTTTTTTTTTTTTACATTTCTGAAAATAGAGGCCCACAAGGTTGCGGGACCCACCGGTGAGTCAATTCTGCACCGCTAATTATGAGGGGCCCCTTTAAGCCAAAAGCGCCAGGGGCCTATTTCTCCCCCAGGCCAGTCCTGTGTAGGGACACAGTTTTGACTTAATGATAAGAAACAATTGTGGAGTCCTAATCCGTGCAATCATGTGTCCTAGAGGATGTTTGATTGAGCTAGAGAAGAGAACTTTGTAAAATTGTGGAAATTAACCTTGCAATCTGAATCCCACTGCTTTCAGAAAGGAATAGTGGTCACATAGCTTTCAGGAGCTCCATCAGGAATTGGTTGGATTGGCCACCTCATATGAAGTGAATCATTTTATCTCCTAATTTATTTCCTACATTTATCTCCTATCTCCTTAGTGTGTGTGTCTGATCTCACTAAGCATTACACAGCGAGTGCACTTTTGGCCTATAGGGAGGGGGGTGTTCATTTTCGTATTCTTGTTTTCTGTAGTCTATATCTATATATCTCTCACTAATTCCTTGCACAAGAAAATTGCATTTAAACACACTCTGTTTAGCTGCAGTTATCTTCTCTCTTGTGAGCATTGTCAGGAGGGGGTTCATTGATTTGATTGATTGAAAGCCTCCTCCGCACCCTAAAAAATGCTTTTTGCCCTGTACAGTATCTCTGTTGCATTCCCTCTAACTGTAGTGGACTGTGAAAGACATGCAGGGCTATAACTGGAGGTCGGCAATGTAGCACTAACGTGTTGGTACAGCCAGGGTGTCTTGGGTCGAATAAAGTGTTCATATAGGATGCGGTTAAGTAGCAAAGTAGGGTTTTAGTAAATAGTTATCATAGTTAATATTTAATATATAATGTAATAGTTAAATAGGTAGATATTATTAGTTTTTCATATTTGCACTCTATTTAATGTCAAAACACTTTGGCGGTCATTTTAATAATCTGAACTGAAATGGATAGGCTATTTAATGTGATGAACTTAAAAAATCTATTGATATGAAAGTTAACTAATATTCAGAATGAAAATGACAGTAAGAAACAACAAATCAAACTTACATTACAATTAAATTAAATTCATATGGGCTGCTAGAACCTGAAGTGTAGGAGACACCTTGAAACACCAGGTGGCACTCTAAGGTCATGACAAGTTCCATCACGTCTTCTGACCTGAACTGAAGCAACGTTTGACGAACGGGAGGAAAGGTCTTCAACCGTCATTCATGCATGGCCGACGTCTCTGAGTCCTGGGTAATTGTGAACATTTGGAAAACATTATTATTGCTCAACATTCATAAAACGGTTCTTAGGCTTTCTGTTTTGCTTCCTATTTTCTCAAGCATTGCTAACACTTTTGCAAACGTAGCCAGTTAGCACTTTCTAGCTTTGTTTGAGGGTAATTCAAAATTGCTCATAGAGACTGTGCCAACATGTTATTGCTTCATTGCTGTTCTCGACATATGGCCCCAACGTGTGTTTGAAAAAGGTGGAGAACATTATGGCAACGGCTGGTATGAAGGGCCAGTGTACATAACTTTTATAACAAATGTACATATTTAACCATATGTACACCTCTTGCTATAAAATGTTGTTTCCCTGCCTCGTGTTCGGTCCTGCTAAGTGTTAGTGTTCCCTCATATATACATATATGACTGTGTGGTTTCCAGTATTCTTTGAAAGCAAGAACAAAAAAAAAATCAGTGTGTCTATTGGTGTTGTGTTCCTTTTTCCAATTGATATACTAGTCTAACCATTGCAAGCCCTGTTGAAAGTTGTCTGACTCTTCCTTTCGTTTGTTTATATCTATCTATCTCTCGACTGTATGTGTGACTCCTGTTTCCTACTAAAACCTATCTGGAGAGGGAATGCTTGATCTGCCTGCGTCTGTTTCCATAATCCTCCTAGCGTTGTGTCGTCTGGGCCGGTTTCTTCAGTACCTCCACCAATGTTGCCAGATTGGGCTGGTTCCCGCCCAATTGAGCTGCTTAGGATGGTCATGTGCGGGGAAAAAAAGACATTTATCAGAAAAACCCGCCCAATTGTATTGATTTCTAAGGCAAAAATTGGGCGGGTTTTTCTGATAAATGCCATTTTTACCCGCACACGGCCATTTTGTGCTCCTAGGCAGGTTTTGAGCAGTTTTTGGAATGGAAATCATCAGCCTCATCTGGCAACCCTGACCTCTACTAACCAGACTGCATGACGGCACCTGGCGTGCCCATCCCCTCCTCTCCCCTCCCCTGCCCTCCCCCACCTGACGTGAACCCCCACTTCCCCTCCTCCCCTCCTCTAAAACCTGCATGGCCTTTGAACCTTTGACCTCTTTGACCTTTGTCCTTTGTCCCCTATGCTATGCCACCTGGTTTTGTGGTATTTAACCCTTTGTGGTGTGCCCATCCATCAGGCCCCAGCACCACGTGCCAGGAGGACTCGTGCGCCAACATGGGCATCTGCATCCAGCAGTGGGAGAACTACACCTGCGACTGCAGCATGACATCCTACACCGGCACCAACTGCAATGACCGTGAGTGTCTTGACTCTTACTGTGTATATACGCACTGTACACTTGTACACACACACGGACGCACGCATGCATGCACGCACACACACACTCACACACACACACACTGCTCCATGACTTAACTGCAATGACCGTGAGTGTCTACCTCTTACTGTATATACGAACTGTACAGACACACTCGTGCACACACACACACACACACACACACACACACACACACACACACACACACACACACACACACACACACACACACACACACAGACACACACACACACACACACACACACACACACACACACACACACACACACACACACACACACACACACACACACACACACACACACACACACACACACACACTGCTCCATGACCTCCTACACTTGCACCAACTACCATGACCTGGGTGCCTGATTGTTACTGTATACTGTACATACTGTACACTCGCGTTCACACACACACACACACACACACACACACACACACACACACACACACACACACACACACACACACACACACACACACGCGCGCACACACACACACACACACACACACACACACACACACACACACACACACACACACACACATTAACTCCAATTTCCTCCAAACAGCACAACACACTCAAATGAGGCCAGGTGCGTTAAAAAAAAAACCAGAAATAGTGTAAAACTGACACTACTGCTGTTTCTCACAATCCCTACGGATATTCATGTAGGCCACAAGGTGATCATTAACATGTTCAGTGGAAACACACTAGTTTGACTCATATTAATAGATAATTATTTCATGAATTAGACATCAATTCCTCTGTGAACTAAGTAAATGAAGGATGAATCACCACACACTGGTATCTTTGCTTGTAGTTTATTTGGTGAACAACGCGTTTCGCTGTTGCTTCATCAGGTTCACTCTGACATTACGCATGTCACCCAAAGGTGATAAGGGTGATTACCTGGTCACATGACCTCACCTTCTTTCAACCACTCCACGCATTTAAGTGCTAGACAACACCCAATCCTGGTTTAGGTATGTATATTATCACATCCTACCATTTAAATTACTATACAACTCTCATGCATTTTACCAGATAAATACAGGTAGGCCTATGCTCACATCCCTGTATCTATATTCATATCCACATAGAGGTCATACAATGCATATCACTCCAGATGCAGGTTCAGGCCATTAGTAAATAAAAACACTCTATGAACTACTTCATGTATATTTCAACCCAGCATCCCAATCTAGCCGTTATTGTGACATGCATATTGGCTATCGGCTGTGATACACTGCAATGGATTTGGCACACTTCAATAGCACTCTTAACTTACTCACACAGGATGTTTTCCTGACACAGTCCTCCAGTCAGGCGCACCACGCTCACGATCCTCATCATAGGTGCCTTTAGTTTACATATGTTTTGACTGTGTTCAGGGCCGGAGCTATAGGCAGGGCAAGCAGGGCATTTGCCCCTGGGCCCAGGGCCCTCCCGTATTGGGTGTTGGGGGCCCTATTATGGCCTTGGCTGGATGGATGGGGGTGGGGGGGTGGGGGTGGTGTAATCAGTGTTTTGCCCTAGGGCCCTGTGTGCAATTGTTCTGTCATTGACTGTGTCATCATGATAGATATAGAGCCAATTGAAATATCCTCCAAAGAAAAACACCAGGACATATACCCTACACACAGAACATACAGTACATACGTACATACGTACATACATACTTTTCTCTTCCAACAAAACAACTCTTTAGCCAACTGTGTAATGTGTTTAAAGTGACATCACCAAAACAAGTGTCTGTGCTGCATTAAACATGCTACGGGGGGAATTCCTTTATTTGTCAGATAGAGAACTGGTAAGCAACATGTCTCACATGTTATGTAGGGATCGCATGTTATCTAAGGGGAGAATATTATTTAAGTGGAGTGAACTATATAAGGACACAGTAAAAGGCCTCCAAACTCAAAGACCTCATGCACTCAGATATCTGATGATGTATATCAGTGTTTCTCAACCTTTTTTAGGCGAGGCACCCTTTCAATTCCTGAAACTTTTCAAGGCACCCCAAACCAACAAGTTGTAACATGGCATCGCATCGGATACCACAAAAGCTTAGAAAAGTAACACATTTGGAGACGTCACACAACCTACGTTCGAAGTTGCAGCTTACTGGAGCGACCTAAATTTACTTTATTGTGCGTAAATGGCAGATGAAAGACTCCACTTTAGCAATACTTTAATATGTATTACATTACATAATTTATTTATCAGCCACGTTTCCGCTGCACCCCTGAGGGGGGGCTGCGGCACCACAGGGTGCCCCAGCACCCTGATTGAGAAACACTGATGTATATGATGTTGTTCTTCACACACACTTGTGTACAGTGCACAGACACACACAGACACACACACACACACACACACACACACACACACACACACACACACACACACACACACACACACACACACACACACACACACACACACACACACACACACACACACACACACACACACACACACACACTCACACTGTATTACCTCTACATTGTTACTGAAGACCGACCTGAAGACATCACTGAGGTAACGCTGTTTATATACTTTCTGTATGGTGTTGGGACGGGAGCCTCATGATAACACATGACTTCTGGGTCACAATTCAAGCGCAAGTGCCTAAATGGCAAAATGCTAAATGCAAATGAATACGCCACATTGGGTCTGAGTAGGCCAGACGTGGGCAAACTCAGGCCCGGGGACACATGCGGCCCGCTCAGCCTTTTCATGCGGCCCTCAGAGCCTTTCCAAGAAAAAAAAATGCAATTTCATATGGTCACTCATTCTTAAATTGGCTACCTAAAACAAGGGTCTTGGAAACCTAAGATTATTAAAGTACATCTAGATACAATTAGTAGGAATGGCATACCTGACAACGGTGTAATCATTGGCGTACAGCATTTCTTATTCTTGGCACTGGCAAATTGCCTATACGACATCCGGCCCCTTGGTCAACTTTCTAAACCCAATGCGGCCCTTGGGCCAAAATAATTGCCCACCCCTGGAGTAGGCCATGGGTAGGGAGTGGCCCCACTGGTGAAAAAGGGGCTATTGGGTCTGGGTCTGGGTCATTGGGTCTGGGTTACAAATTCTACGCAGAACTAACCTACATGCGTTTGATTTAAAATGAATAGGCCACAGAGGATGTCATCCATTTTCTTATTCCATCCGATTCCAGCCAAAGTATATATTTGAGTTTTTGGATTTGTGTGAAACCTTGACTGCACAAAATGATAACGAAACAAACGCTTAACAAATGCAATGTAGGATGAAAGAAAAACTTATTTCTCTTTTCGACTCGACTTGTAATGGATAATGAATGACCTCATCAAAACTTGAAAGTGCGGCGAGGAGACTGAGGAGAGGTCACGGCAGGTTTCGTTTGATGTCCAAGGCCTCCTCTTTTCCCCTAACTCCGAACGAAGCCCTCCTTTTTAATAAGTAATCACAGTAGCGCACTCGGAGAAGCCCGAGGACAGGTTGGGAAAACTCATAAGACGGTGAGCACCACCTCCGCTTTTATAGGACAAAATGGTAAGTCCCAAAATACATTATGTCTGTCGAGAGAGTAGAGTTCAACACACCCAGCCCTCTTACACAGTAAAAGTACGGGGAAAAAAATGCAGTCTTAATGCAATATTTAGACTGGTATTTCTCAACAGGGGCCCTAGGGGGGTGTTGAGAAGGATACATCTGTGCCATTGGGGAGCATTAGTCTGTTTTATTTCTTTAAAACTAAAGGGGCTGTTGGCAGGCTTATGATGAGGTTAAGGGAGGGTTGTGAGGGTTATGATGAGGTCAAGGGGGCTTTGTTCAAAAAAGGTTGAGAACCACTTAGAAAGAACCCTGGGACGCACTAGGGCTGCACGATATATCGAAAATGTATCGATATCACGATATCACGGCTTGCGATACACGTATCGCAAAAGTTGTGCACGTATCGCAAACAGTTTTTATTTTTTAATAACAGGAAATTTGGTGTTAATTTTAAAAAATGCATTTAAAATGTTGCCATTTATAGTATAATAGCCATGTATTTTCCTAATTAAAAAAAATGTTGGCAATAAAACATTGCTCTCAGTTGTTTTATACATAATAAAGTGTAGAATGGCAAGTAGAGAGGGGTAAATATATGTATATATTAAATATCGCGAGTAATATCGATATCGCAGTATACAGTCATGTTATCGTGTATCGCATATTTTTTTAATATCGTGCAGCCCTATTCTCAACCTTTTTTAACAAACGCCCCCCTGACCATATCATTAACCGGTAACACTTTATAATAATGTTCCTTAGTAAAGACTCAGTAAATAATTAACTAATGATGAATAAAACATTAACAAATGTTTTTATTTGTAACTAAGCTTTATTAATGCTTTATAAAATATCTACAAATGATATCTGCAAGATTTTACACACCTTATAACAGAGTATTTTATTAATTTACAAGCAACTTGTAAATGTTTGATAAATATAAAATATTAACATAGCATTTCCTAGTCATTTACAAGCATTTGTTTACATTTCTTAGTCATTTACAAACGTTTGTTAATGTTTTGTTCATCAATAGTTAATTATTTATTAAGTCTTTATAATGCTTTTTTGCATCCATTATTCTAAAGTGTTACCCATTAACCTGCCAACGTATATAGAGGCCCCGTTCAGAAACACTACTCTAGAACAGTGGTTCTCAACCTATGGGTCGCCAAAGATCCACAGAAGGTCGTGAAGCACTCTTGATTTTAAGGGTTTTAAGTTTAACCCTGTGAAACCTGAAGCATGAAAGCAATGAGAGAAAATTCTAATTTTTTGGAATTTGCTTCAATATTGGTCCCTTATAAGAAATGTAAAAAAAAAAATCAAAATTTTGTTAAGGTCACTGAGATATTTAATGCATCATATATGATGCATCAGGCTTTTAATGAATGAAAATTCCAATTTCATGACCATTGAAAAATGACTTTTAATGCATTTACAACTTTTTTTTAATTTAAAAAAGTTGTCAGACAATTTAATTTGAGGATTATCTTTAAATATTTAGTGAGATCTTGCCATTTTTTTAAGCCTATCCTTGTTTTAGCAGGACCATATTTTACATTTCCCACAGCCTGGTTAGGTAAATTTTTAAAATCTATGTAAAAACATAGCTGATCGAATGCTCAACAACCTATTTATGAGTGTAATATAGATCATTATTCATTTTTGATGTGTAATTTGAATATATGGGTCCATTACTACAATTGGACCATTTCTCCATTCACTTCAATGCATTTTTTACGAGATCATAATTTCAACATTTTGCATTACATTTTCAAAATTGCAAGTAAAACGTGTTTCTTAAGGCAATATCTTTGTCTTGAAGTAAAACAACTTGTGTGTTTTGTTAAACGATCGTCGTGGTATGCTTTGTAAGTTTCCCTATGGAGCAAATGCATTGATGGCTGACTTCCTGCCACCGCCGGATGGTGCTTATATGTCTCATCAGTTTTAGCACGATCTCTCTGCAACACGGTGTAAAAATATAAACTCTTCCTTGCTTAATTGCACAAAGCAAGTGTTCAAATTAAAGGATGTAGAGTGATATTTCGGAAATTTGTACACAAACCTTATGCAATTTGACGAAATCTCAGCGTCGGTCAGGGAAACCGCTTCTACCCCATTTTCCTGTTTTTCGCCGAGCTGTGGTCAACTTGTTGTCGACCGCTGCTCTCTTGTGGCGGTTTCCGCGTACTGCAGGACGTTTGGAAATGACACGCAGGATGTTTTTCAGATCGATTTATTTTTGTGTCAGCGTGGAGAGGGCTTTGAATTTGATGAGACATATATGATGCATCCGGCGCGATAGGGTTAAATACCATATAAAGCCCATGTTGAATAAATGACAGAGCATTTAATTAATATGTGCACAGAAGCTACATGATTTAAGTGCTACATTAAACATTTATGGGTCACCAAAGCATACAATGGTTAAAAAAGGGTCCCTGAAGGAAAAGTTTGGGAAACGCTGCTCTAGAAGATGGCCGACTCTCTTTACTGTGGACTGGGAATGCCTCTGGCAACCCTCGGTGCACTGTCTGATAATGCAATTAGAGCAAAGTCCTGATAAACAAACTGCAGTCCAAAAACAGTTGGCTCTGCAGAAGGTGTTTTTATTTATTTATTTATTTATTTATTTTTAAAATATGTCTTTACTCTTCTCATTGGCTTTACTGCTCACTGGGGGAGATATCATGAAACCTCATTTGTATCCTCCATTGCCTAAACTCATCCTCCCTTCGTGGCCTTTAAAAAACAAAATTATCATTTTCCTTGGCTTTTATTCTAAAGGAAAGGTCTTGCGTGTCTCAAACAGTACTTTAAAATCAATTGGTCTGAAAAATAAATGTGTGTGTGTGTGTGTGTGTGTGTGTGTGTGTGTGTGTGTGTGTGTGTGT
>NC_085875.1:13975089-13980089 GCF_034702125.1 Engraulis encrasicolus
GACAATGTCATTTTTGATGAGCTAAAGCAGTGATGAAGTGGTGTGTTGTCTTAATGGAGCTCTGTGTAGATGACCCCAGCTGCACTGTACCTCCTCACTCACTTATTTATTACTTGTGCTCTCTCTCTCTCTCTCTCTCTCTCTCTCTCTCTCTCTCTCTCTCTCTCTCTCTCTCTCTCTCTCTCTCTCTCTCTCTCTCTCTCTCTCTCCCCTATCTCTCTCTCTCTCTCTCTCTGGGCTTGTTTGTGTGTGTGTGTGTGTGTGTGTGTGTGTTTTGTGTGTGTGTGTGTGTGTGTGTGTGTGTGTGTGTCTGTGTGCTGTGTCTGTGTGTGTGACTGTGTGATTGCTATGATAAAATGAGTTTTGCATTAAGTGTTGGACTAGTTTTGATCAGTAGAGCCCCTTTTCCATCCATCATGTGGTATTTTGTTGTGTTTTTGTCTTGTATTGAGATTCATCCAAAACCACTGAAATACTTTGACATTTACACACCACCACATCTACTTTTGGAAAACAAAACATTTTTGTCTCCTTCATTTTTCAGGATTGCCTATTATAATTTCATAACTTTGGAGCAACTCAGAAATATAGCAGAAAGGCATTTAACACACCAATATCTCAGCCTACTTTGTGCATACAAATAAAATGGCAGTGTAAATACAATTGCAAATGCTAGGCCAGCCTTGGGTTTGGCACAATGTAAGTTAGTATTTTATTGTTTTGCTTCTTATTGTTTTATTTATTACTGTGTTTGAATGATGACAGTGTGTCCTTTGCCCGTATTTTATTTAACCCTGATATCAAACTGCCCGTGAACCCAGAGTGGTTTAATTATGCATCAGCTGCTGCAAGACTGTCATGAGACAAGTTAGTTTTACCCTACTGATGATGTGCTGTTGAAATTATATTCCTGCTCACTACAAGAGGAACCGCAGTTTCAGAAAATGGACTGCTACTCATGATCAATTCTTACCATCTTCATGGGGTGATTCCTTGGCTGATTGGCTGTTTAAGACTTTTTCATCAATTAATGTTTTTGGTTGTTGTCGGAAACAGAGCTCATATGATTACCATGGCCTTTCTATATCAAGAGTAGTGAGAGTATAGTGCTCAATTATACTATTATGCATGATTAAGTTTTTACATATCCATTAATTGTATTGTGTTTCTTTTTTCATATTGAACATGTTTGAGTTGAATGAGTAGGGTAAAACATGTGGATTATAGTATTTGTGTTAGCCTTTGTATTAGCATCACAATAGCATATGACATGAGAACTGCTAATGCTAGGCCTACATTTTTTATTAGCAGTCCATTAGCCAGCAGCCATTTGTTTTGCCTGTAAAACCAAGCGTGTTAAATCAACCACTTAATGGACCTGTCACATTGTCTTCCATTTGGACATAATACTTTTGCAATTAGAGGCTCCAAAAACTACTGCAGCACATCACTGGCCATCTGTCTTTGAGTCTGAGTGTGTGTGTGTGTGTGTGTGTGTGTGTGTGTGTGTGTGTGTGTGTGTGTGTGTGTGTGTGTGTGTGTGTGTGTGTGTGTGTGTGTGTGTGTGTGTGTGTGTGTGTGTGTGTGTGTGTGTGTGTGTGCGTGTGTGTGTGTGTGTGTGTGCGTGCGTGCATGTGTGTGTGTGTGTGTGTGCGTGCGTGTGTGTAAGTGCCTATATGCGTGTGTGTGTGTTTCTATACGAGGCGTGATAGTGTGATTTAGTGTCGGCAGTTTAACATTCAGCCGCCGCTGTTGGCGGTGATAGCTTTAGCATTAGCGTTAGCGCGAGTGTTGGCATCCTTGCTAGCGGCTCGCTAATGAGTCGGCCATAATTAGCCGTGCCGTCGTTGCCGCGGCACTCCACCGGGACTGGGCAGTAAAGGGGGCAGCTGGTGCCACTAATTACAAAGGTGCCCAGCCCCTCAGATACTCTCGCTACAGGAAGGGCATGGCACTCCTAACCACACACACGCACTCCCTCGCTTTCCTTAGCAATGATACTGGGTCCTGGTTTTGGACAACACACATCTGTGTGTGTGTATGTGTGTGTTAAGGGAGGTGGGGATGTTTGGGGGCTCAGGTCATAGTCAAGCGGGGGATAGGGGGGTTGTAAGTAGCCCATCACATACTCTATCTACGGGAACAGAATGTCTCTGATAGGATGCATCCTGGCTTGCCTGTTCGTTTAGCAGTGACAATATGCCCTGGGTTTGAACAATTTGCTTACCATAAGTCGGTGCATGCATGCACACATGCACCCAAAGTTTCGAACTGCATTGTAGTGAATTTTCAAAACAACCGTGTGACATTACATCACATTATCTTATTTGTATGCTAGTCACATTGCATGTTCAGCCCTGCTAACGCCCAACGACCAGTATTACTCATGATTATGCATGGGCATAGTCGGGCAGACAGTCAATTGTCTCAATGATGCTTTGAAAGGAAATGAAAGTATAAAAAAGACATTCAATCTTGATTATATGCAATACATAATTGAGATGGGAATGTGAAACATCGCTCCGTTTAAGATTTGTATTGTTTTAGATAGCTGTCATGGCAGCTAATATCTCCCGAAAAAGTTTCCAGAGTACACCACCACCTCCCCTTGCCACTGCTGAAGGCGAAATGCTGAAGCCATTTGTGGGACAGCTTCTTATCACATTATCAAAGCACATTAAAACTGACAGCCAACCCTTAGAGAGAGAGGGGAGGGAAAGGGAGGAAAAAGAGAGAGAATAAGAAGAAGAAGAAGAAGAAGAGAGAGAGACAGAGAGACAGTGGGAGAGACAGAGACAGATAAACGATAAACTAAGTTGTCAAAGCTCGCCTCAGTCAAGGTCAACGCGTGTGCAACGTGCAGCAGTCTTGGAAGTTCATCAGCATTCTAGAACGCTCCTAATCTGCTTCTTAGAGATTCCCGTGGTGCATTTTAGCCTGGGGGCAGGCAGGCACAGCTCTGATGTCCAGGCGAGAAGCTCACACTGTGGGAAACAGGTCCACTGGCAACCTTTGGCCTGGCCCCGACGACCTGAGCTCAGTTCAGCCTGCAGGCAGCAGAAAGACAGGGCCAATTTGGGGCTATACCAGAAGGCGTCTGGAATGGAGTAGCTTGAAACAGCACGATGGATAAAGCAGGGACATTTCAAAAACAAATGCATGACCTTGTCGGTTGTTTATTGCAGTGGAAGCAGTTCTGCTTTTTTTGAGAAGGTATAACGAACATGGAGAAATACTGTAGCTAGCAAAAGCATTGGCATTGTATTTGATGATAAAACAACGTGTTATACACTGTAATTGACCGCCTTGTTTACTAGTGCAATCATTTGTTAATTTCGCTGCAGTGACTAAAAGACGAAAGCATATGATCATTGTACTTGTGACAAGGCCTTAGGCTTAGGGACTAGCACTTGAAAAACACTTGAAAAACAAGTAATGAATGGTCACATTGCAAATAAAACTGTTCATTCATTGTATTCAATATATGTCTGCGATTCTCCTGTGGTTTAAACTCACTCTCTCTTCATCTCTCTCTCCTTCCCTCTCATATTGTCTCTTTCTCTCTATCTCTCATCTCCTCTTCTGCTCAATTGTCCTTGTGTCCCAGGGTAATGGACCTCTAAACTTGTAAAGGCCTGTGTGTGTGTGTGTGTGTGTGTGTGTGTGTGTGTGTGTGTGTGTGTGTGTGTGTGTGTGTGTGTGTGTGTGTGTGTGTGTGTGTGTGTGTGTGTGTGTGTGTGTGTGTGTGTGTGTGTGTGTGTGTGTGTGTGTGTGTGTGTGTGTGTGGGTTGGTGCATACGTATATCTAAGGCTCTCTCATTCTTGCCCACTGCTGAATCGGATGCGATATGAGAGGTGAGGCAAAGAGTCTGGTGTATGACATTGACATTTGGATGGAGACAATCATCCCATGTCCTCCATTCTCACGCCAACAATCTTCTATCTCTATCTCTCCCTCCCTTCCTCCTGCTCACTCTCCTCTCCCCCTCACACTCTCTCTCTCTCTCTCTCTCTCTCTCTCTCTCTCTCTCTCTCTATCTCGATTTATTCTCTCTTTGTCCCTCCTGCTTTCTCTCCTCGCCTGTCTCCCCCTCTCGTGTTCGCATGGACTGGGGACACAAAGGGCTCAGGCTGAGTGAATGCAGAATGTCAGGAGCGTGCTGCCGGGTGACTAAGGCATCACCCTCATGTGTCAAATGGCACATTGAGAAATTTCATCTCGCATTACATTTCATCACACTTGGAGCTAGGGCTGGGTAAAATAATCGAGTTAATCGATAATCGATCGAAATTCAAAAAATCGAAAATCGAAATTCACATAATTGATTCTTTGGTTCTTTTCCTTTTTGTTCTCTTTGTTTAATTTAGGTCTATGGAAAATGCCCAGTAGGTATTAGTCAATTAGGCCTAGGCCTACTTATTACAAATTAGTAATCTGTTAACAGTGTCGAGCCACAGCCCTTTGACATTTTTATATAAAAATAGGCAACAGCATCTTTTGGGGGAAATCCTGGCACCAAGAAGGGAACGGATTGAATCGATTCGGAAGGAATCGAATCGAATCGAATTGAATCGTGATTAATCGATTCAAAGCCCTAAGAATCGAAATTGAATCGATACAGGAACATGACTGCAATACCCAGCCCTACTTGGAGTATCCAACATGAGTTACGTCCTCCCTGTACAGCAGGAGAGAGTATCTGGAGATATGTGTCTAGTCTAGCCATAGGCTACAGTTAGCGCTGGGTGCCTACAGCCTACCTCTTTATTATGTAGCCTATCTATAAAAGTATGCAATGGTACTGTAGATGTTGTTAGGTTATACTGGTTCATGCAGGTTATATGAAGGTTGTGCAGGTTATAGAGAGCTTATGAATATATGTGTTATGGATAAAATAAGGTAGATATAGAGTATGAGGAACGAAATAAAAACAGGTATTAACCAGTTATCATCATTTCTGGAAAATAAAAACACAATAAAGTTTCTTGTTTTCACTTCG
>NC_085875.1:13985089-13987589 GCF_034702125.1 Engraulis encrasicolus
TGTCAGATCAATGAGAGACATTCGAGAAGTCGCTGCCAAGGCGAGCGGAGTGCAGCGTGCAAGGCAACAAAGCTGAACACAACATGCCAGCTCAGGTGGCTGATGTAGCTCTGTCTCCTACAACAGCATCGACGGTAGAGGGCGTCACGCCCCCTCCACATCACCCAACCCAGGCCTTACTCGCTCGCCCACTGTCCCCCTAGACATGATCACAGGAAATGGGAACGGGGTGTGATGGCCTCGGCCAGCTCCGCCAACTTAACAGTTTGCCATGGGTGCCAAATGTGAACAGGTTCCGGTCTGTATAAAGGGGGCATGTGACGTCTGCTTGATCTGAAACAAAAAGTTAGGTTTTCCTCAAAATTCAAACATTAAGCCTACAAGTTAAGTTACAGCATTAGGATTTGCTTGAGCATAGACCCTCAAAACCACCAGAAATTTCCAATGTTACCATGACCGATTTCTTGTATAAAATCCATGCACCTCATGCATTTCATTGTAATGGGTTCTTAGGTCTGCATAAAGGATTCTTTCCCCACTCTCCCTTGCAAAATTAGAACCTGGAAACAATAGGCCATTGACACCTCTCTCTGGCCTCGGTTTCCAGCATCCTCTGTCCTTGCCATACTTAAAACTCCGTTATTGGGGGGGGGGGGGGGGCATCCACATTTCAAAGCAGGGCACATGACTGATGATGTGTCGGGTTGGTTGCACCACAGTGCCAAATTTCAATATCATGATCAAATGTTTGGGTAATTGGGTAATACGATTGGGTTTCTATGGACTCAAATCTGCCGTTCCAGACCCACTGGACGAATGAAATTTGCACAAGAATATGGGAAGACCAAGCTTGGTTTCCACACTAACAGTAGTAGAAGTAGCATCCCAGGGCTTGACATGTACCCCACCTTGTGACTTCCGACGACTACTCACTTGTGATGTCATGGACCCCTTGGCTCTGACCTCAGGATATGATAAGAGACATGGCGCAGCCATGGTAGGTGTACTGTAGCAGCATTGGACAGGCGTGCTCCCATCCCTGTTCTTGATTTTGATATGTTACACAGCCCGAGCTCTGATCAACCAAAAACAGAAAGCGATGGAAAGGGACGTTGCTGCTCAGTGTTACTCATGTCGTAGCGCTTGGATTCACGCCACAGACAGGATGCTAAAAAATCCTCCTGCCAACCTCTCTCTGGCAGCTCGTCCCCTGATCATGGAAACGCGTGCCCCCAGTCACTCCCTGACGGACAGGATGTGGTGATGCTGTCAGGCCAATGTTGACAGGGAAAGATGTCACAAACATCACAAGGCGGTCTGTGGAAAATTCCAAGGATCAGAACACAATAGGATGTGACTTGGGCTTGCTTTCTCGTCTCTCTCCCTCTCTCTCTGTGCCTCTCTCTCTGTGCCTCTCTGTCTCTGTCTCTCTCTCTCTCTCTCTCTCTCTCTCTCTCTCTCTCTCTCTCTCTCTCTCTCTCTCTCTCTCTCTCTCTCTCTGCCTCTCTGTCTCTCTCTCTGTCTCTCTCTCTCTTTTTCTGGATATGACAGATGTGCAATCACACACACACACACACACACACGCGCACACACACACACACACACACACACACACACACACACACACACACACACACACACACACACACACACACACACACACACACAGAGAGAGGCTTGCACACACATGCACACATGCACACGAGAACACACACACACACACACACACACACACACACACACACACACACACACACACACACACACACACACACACACACACACACACACACACACACACACACACACACACACACACACACACACACACACACACACACACACACACACACACACACACACACACACACACACACACACACACGAACACACACACAGACACTTTCATGCTTGGCTCTCTAAAAGGGCATGAGAGATGTCTGATGAAATTTGACATGTGACAGACACTTGCTGTTAGGCAATGTTTTTTACAGGGAAAACAAACCCCTTGCTCATATTTGAGT
This sequence comes from Engraulis encrasicolus, assembly GCF_034702125.1. Lineage (NCBI taxonomy): Eukaryota > Metazoa > Chordata > Actinopteri > Clupeiformes > Engraulidae > Engraulis > Engraulis encrasicolus. Next base: position 13,987,114 of record NC_085875.1, read on the forward strand.
TGTCAGCCATTACAAATGAATGCAATTAGGGATGAAGGCGGCATATTTTTCTATTACATTTTGTGTGTGTGTGTGTGTGTGTGTGTGTGTGTGTGTGTGTGTGTGTGTGTGTGTGTGTGTGTGTGTGTGTGTTTTTGTGTGTGTGTGTGTGTGTGTGTGTGTGTGTGTGTGTGTGTGTGTGTGTGTGTGTGTGTGTGTGTGTGTGTGTGTGTGTGTGTGTGTGTGTGCGTGTGAGTGTCTGTGTGAATGTGCGTGCGCGCGTGTGTGTGTGTGCGTGTGTGTGTACACAGTATATATCTAGTATGCCTGTGTGTGTCTGTGCCTGTGTGTTTCAGTGTGTCCATATCATCTTGTGTCAAGGTGGCAGTTCCCTCTCCACTAATTAGCAGGACTGCCTGATTTGCAAATTGCTCATGCCCAATACTCTGTCGTGTGCACACGGTTTATTCATTTTCTCCAGTAAAAGACGTCTCCGC
>NC_085875.1:13995089-14000089 GCF_034702125.1 Engraulis encrasicolus
ACTGTCTTAAGATGGTTAGCAACGACAAGAATCGAGAAACGGACCCCAGGACAGCTGAAAAACTCCCTCTCCCCCTCCAAACACTCTCTTACTCCCCTGCACTCCACTGAAATGAAAGGCTTTCTAGTTTTCAGTTGCTATTCAGTATAGATCAGCTACACATGCTCAACTGAGTGTCTGTGTACTGTAAGTCCACTGTCCATCTAACAGCCTCTTTTTGCCTATTCAAAGTAAGAGTAGCTGGTCAGTAGCAGTAGCAGTCCGTGACCATTTCAGTCCTATAACTTAATTAAGAGACAATCATTATCATTGGTTGTAAGGGCTGGACTAGGCAACAGACCTACATTGCATGCAAATGCCAACCAAGGATTGATCGACTTGGTGGTTTGAGTCCATACATAACTGAACACAAGAAGAAGAAAAAAAATCACTTACTAAAATTGAGTTTCTGGTGTACAGCTGTACCCACCAGTTTACTTTTTCAAAGAAGGGATAAGTCTTTAGTACTGTATTTCAAGGCTAATTTAATCCATGTGTAGCCAAGGACAAATACTTAAAGAGGGGATGATGTGGTGTTTATGGTTGAAATTAGAGAGCGAGCGAGAGAGAGAGAGAGAGAGAGAGAGACAGACAGAGAGAGCGAGAGAGAGAGAGAGAGAGAGAGAGAGAGAGAGAGAGAGAGAGAGAGAGAGAGAGAGAGAGAGAGAGAGAGAGAGAGAGAGAGAGAGAGAGAGAGAATAGAATTCACTTACTTAAAATTCAGTGTGGTGAATGACTGTTTATTAGATGTAGGGGTGGAGAAACACAACACCTATATAGCGCGATACATGATTCACGCACGCACGCACGTACGCACACACACACACAAACTGCAGCACGTGTACCACACACTGCCACCCTTTTCAGTATGCCACCAAGGAAAGCCCTCTGTGGAGCAAGGAAACATTTCACTGGTTTGTTTACCTTTCCTGTCGTCTTGGCTCTCATTTTGTACCCGCTTATCACTAGAAGAACCTTTTTGCTTTTTTTTCTCCCTCTCTCTCTCTCTCTCTCTCTCTCTCTCTCTCTCTCTCTTTCTCGGCAGTGTAATTTAAAGCGGCAGCAACAGACGTTTTTGTTTTTTTCCCTTCAGCCTGTGTTTTTTGAGGAATTATCCAAAGGGGGGGGGGGGGGGTTTGGTTAAGCGAGGGATTTAACTCCCATGCTGCCTTTTCAAATAATGCAGCCTTTGAAGTGCGCAAGATGACAGCGGTGCTGCTGATTTTTTTGTTTATTTGTTTGTTTTTGTCAGGTTTGTGTGTTTGTTTTTCCTTCAGGTTTCCCCCAACCCCCATAGTGATCTGCTCCCTTTATGCATGTTCAGAATTGCTGAAATTGTGTAAATTGCTTGTTCAAAAGGTTGTCCCCTCCCTCCCTGCCAGCGCTTTTTGCAGTCTCTGTGTAGTATATTCCATTACCTCCCCCTGACTTTTTCCTCTGTCTGCGTTTTTAAGGTTTTTAAGTATCGATATGCAAAAACTCATTGTCTCCTCCTCTCTCCTTCCCACCCCAAAATCTCTCTCTCTCTCTCTCTCTCTCTCTCTCTCTCTCTCTCTCTCTCTCTCTCTCTCTCTCTCTCTCTCTCTCTCTCTCACACTCTCTCTCTCTCTTTCTCTCTCTTTCTTTCTCTCTCTCTCTCTCTGGATGCATGAGAATTTTCACAGATATCACGGATAAACACTTACATTTGCTTTATACTATCCAGCACCCTGAAGGAAGACGGGAGATTTCTTTGAGGCATGTTTGAGTGCTGTTTTTGGAAGGAAAGTCTTGCTATGTGTTCTAACAAATCAACTCTATACCTATTTTAATTGAAATCATTACGTTGCATTACATTACACTTAGCTGACACATTTTCTTTTTCTTTTTCTATTTGTAATGACATTAGGACCCCCTCGAAAATGAGATGTCACATATCAAGGGGCTATCCTCAAAATAGATAAATAAATGAAATATCCAAAGTGACTTACTGTTATTGTCAGGGTATTGGTTACAGTCCCTGGAGCTATGTGGGGTTAGATCCCTTATTCAAGCACACCTTAGCCATGGAAGGATGGAAGTGAAGGGGGATGTTAAGGTGATCTGAAGACCAGCTCCCAAAACAGCCACAAATCAGGTGGTTTGCAACAAATATAAGAAGGATCTTCTTTCCTGCCTGTGCCTGTGCTAGGTGACTCATTTTGTTGCAGCTTCAGTGAAACAAAGGAAGAATAATGCAGCTCTTCCGTTTCACTCGATGTTCATGCATAAAACAATTAGCGCAGAGTGGCACCTAAAGAGTGTCATTGCACAGTGTTAACCATGAGCGCCTGTAGGATAACAGCATCCGCAGATACTCACGACAAAAGCCTTTGATTAGCTGAAGAGGTTCTTGTGCAATTATGAGATTCTATATGAGTGGATTCATCAATATTCACCAATATGGAAAGTAGGACCTTCTATTTACTTGGATTTTGATGAACATACAATTTTTTGTTTCCGTGCTTCCTGTTTTCCACATTTATGGCTCTCTCTCTCTGAGGTCGCGAACACACAGAATACAGCACACAGAATGTGTCAATAGTTCGCATTTGTTTAAATCATAACACATAGCATTGCTTTAAGAAAAATCTATTCACTAAATCCCTGCCGTGTTTAAATAATAACACATAACATCGCTTTAAGAAAAATCTATTCGCTAAATCCCTGCCGTCCTCTTACAGTCGGCTAGGCAGCCATCATTGCTTAATGTTGATTACTTGATGCTTCATTTGATTAGGGCAGAGGTCTCATTCATTCACCCTTAGCAGTTGTGGGATTTGATTTGAGCTTCTATTACACTGGGTCGCGCACGCACGCACGCACACACACACGCACACACACGCACACACGCACACACACACACTGCCACTCTCGTCTGCTTTGTTGTCCTCATCTAATCCCCAATAACCGGTAAACGCCAATCAATATTCCCTGGGCAACCATCCCATCCCCAGTCTCATATCCCCCATCCGCAACGCCACCCATCCTCATTCCCTCATCCCATCCCCACATTCTCAGCCTTCGCTCCGCTCTTATCACCTCTCTGCTGCTGCTGCTGCTGCTACTGCTGGGCTGATGGGCTGATGGTCTCACTAGGGGGATGGTTCAGATTTCTTTCTAAAAGCCCTCTCCAATGATAGCCAGCCAGCCAGAGAGCCAGCCAGCCAGCCAGCCAGCCACAGCCTCTGTTTCCGTGTCAAGCGAGTCCAGTCCAGGAGTCCAGGAGCATCCCTGCCTGAGCCAAGGTTTGACTTTTAGTGTTAGCTGTGTTATTACGCTTATAACGGCACTCTGTTTGTTTGTTTATTATATGAACAAAAGCAATTGGAGTATATGATGCTACAATCAGTATTTTTGGATGTGTTTATTTTTCTGTTTCTTATAATAAGATCAATTTAGACAAGCTCAGCCATGCAGATAAGAAAAAAGTGTCAATGGATGAGTCCTCTCTTGCACTGTATATTTCATATTTTGGATGAATAGTAAGTTAGTTTGTGTAGGTAATTCTTCTTGGAGTTACAGAAGAGGTTGTCATAGGAACACATGGCCCTCTCAGTAGCTTTGAGCAGTAAGGTCTACTTTGGGTAACACAAGGGGTTGTGTGGAGTTCTGGACTTTCATTGTTCTTCACTGCAGTTGCATACAACATCTAGAAATCAGAAAACATACACGGTGGTCATCTGTTTCATCATCATGAATGATTAAGTCAGGAGCGATACTCTACATCACAACTGGTTTCACATTGTCACACTTTCCTGTCAACTTGTTTTATTTGATTAACGCTAACATATAGCAAAACCAGGGGCGTAAAGTTTTCCCCCCACAGCCCCAGGCAGGGGGGCCTATATGAGGCAGGGGGGCCCACATTGGCCCTTGACTTGAAGAAACGTGCCCCCTCCACATGCTATTAGGCCGTTCTTGGTAGCTTGCAGGGGGGCCTGAGGTACTTGCGTTACGCCAGTGAGCAAAACTCTTGGTGTGAACTGTGCTTCGTTTAAACAACGCATTGAGTTAACACCGCTCACTCATCTATATACCAAAACCTCCATTGCTATGAAGTTCTACAATGTGAGAAATGAGAAAATACACTTTTCTACACTCTGGCGTTACGGTAGATGCTGTTGCCCTGGGAAAACTCCAAAAAGAATTCTATGGACAATGGAACACAGAATCATCAATTCATAATTACTTTATAAAACATGCGCATGTATAGCATGTACACTATACATAATACAACTGTACTTGTGAGAGTACACCTATCAAAAATGCAGCATTGTAGTCATATTCTGTTTACAACTGGTCAGTCCGTGATAAAGACACACAAACACACACACACACACACACACACACACACACACACACACACACACGCACAACACAACACAACACAACACAACACAACACAACACAACACAACACAACACAACACAACACAACACACACACAACACACACCTCACAGTATAACCCCCTTGAAACTCACATTTTCTCTCCTTATCTGATAAAATACAGTGATGAAGAAAAAACGTGCAGTGTTCCAGCATTCAGCATTCGTTTCTTTTTGAGCCTTATCAAATAGGCTGCATAATTATTCTGCCTGTTCAACAAGTTTTGCGTAATTAATAAGTCTTTGTTGTGAGAGAGCCAGCAGTTCTTCTTCCCTCCCTCCCTCACTATCTCTCTCTCCCTCTCTCTGTCGTTTTTCATGCTTTTTCGATTTGCCATTCCTCTTAACCTTTCCCAATATGCAGATTCAACCAGCCAAAGCATTGTGCAGCCACTTCTCTTCTGCGCTACTAAAACCCAAAAACCAAAGACATAGTGAAAATAACCGTTTTGTAAAATTAAACCCCAAAGACTTCAATTCAAATTCCCCTCTATTGTAAAGCTGAAACCAACAACATTTCAAAGGAACTTGACCAACCTGAACTTCAAATAAAA
>NC_085875.1:14030089-14035089 GCF_034702125.1 Engraulis encrasicolus
ACTTCTAGGTGACTGTTACTGCTGCTGTATTAAGACAGATACATTTTGTCTATTATAGGGCTATAACGATACACTCAACTCACGATTCGGTTCGTATCACGACTTTTGACCTACGGTACAATACACCTCACAATGTTTTTTAAATGTATCTTTTTCATATCCATTTAGAATATGTTACATGATGTTGTTAATTATGTAAACAAAAAAAGTTTAATAATATTGATATTGAGCTTGGAAGCACTATCACATCATATCATGTCTGGACTGAAAGGTAGCAAAACTTTGAAAGGGCTTATCACGGTACTGCCTTCTTGCATCACTATGCAGTATCATGGCTCTGGATTCGGTACAGTATCGTTACAGTTCTAGTCTATTAAAAAATCTTGGAAGTGCAAGAAATATCCACAAAAATGAATGGACTATGACAATGTTTTAGGACATTTTGATTTGTCTGTGTCTGAGTACCTACCAGACCTGTACTTTGTACTGCTTTCCCGCTTGACTTATCCAGCAATTTTGGCTGCCTTGCTGTACAACATCATGCAATGCAAATGAACTAATGGGCACAGCCACTACCGAGAGGTGAGGAAGAGAGAGAGAGAGAGAGAGAGAGAGAGAGAGAGAGAGAGAGAGAGAGAGAGGGGGAGAGAGAGAGAGAGGGGGAGAGAGAGAGAGAGAGAGAGAGAGAGGAGGACTGAACAGAATTGGATAGTGAAGAGATGTTAAAATGAGGTTCTTCACATAGTCACATTCACATTTGTAAATGGTGACTGTAAAGCAAATTATCCATGTACTTAACTCCCTGTCCTGAATTCTTAATTCATTTGTCTGCATAATTGGTCTCTAAATGCTGTTGAAAGCACTGTGCGTTTGCCTGCAGAGAGACTACACTGTGTGTGTGTGTCTGTGCGTGTGTGTGTGTGTGTGTGTGTGCGTGTGTGCGTGCGTGCATGTGTGTTTCAGTGTGTGCGTGTGCGTGTCTGAGTCTGTGTTTGTGTGTTTGTGTGTGCGCAGCGCAGGGCACGCATGTATGCGTATGTGTGCCTGTGTATGTTTCTGTCTGAATGTTGTAGAATTTTGCAGTAATTGTATTGATTGTAGTTACGTTTACGCGTTCATTTCTGTTCACTATCATTGAATGCATCAACATATGAATAATTATGATAAAAGACATGCAAAAACAATCAAATAGCAGCTAAGAATAACTGAGAACAACTATTGATGAGGTTGGTGCTGTGGCCCAATTCCACCCCATATCTCTCTCCTGTCTCCATTTTCAACTGTCCTGTCTCAATAAAATGTCTAAAATGCGTGTGTGCTCCTAACAACCATTGTGGGGGCCAGATGTCCCATCTAAGGTATTAAAATCCTCTTGTTGGTAGACTACTTGTATTGGGGGCAACATACATCTAGCAGTGTTTTCTTGGTAATTTTGTTGTTACTGGCGTCAGTTCCTCACTGACAGGTTGTTGTGGTGTTTCGTTTAGCATTCTTTCGCTATTGTTAGAGTTCATTTGAATGGAAGTCAATGGTGGGGCCCCCACAACGATATTAAGGTGACATTACACAAGCATACACACACACACTCTCTCTCTGTCTCTCTCTGTCTCTCTGTCTTTCTATCTCTCTCTCTCTCTCTCTCTCTCTCTCTCTGTCTCTCTCTCTCTCTCTCTCTCTGTCTCTCTCTCTCTCTCTAAACGACAGGACAGTGTCTTTTTTTGGGGCTTTTCAGCCTTCATTGTTTTTTTTGTGAGACAGGATAGTGGATGAGAGACAGGAAGTGAGCTGGGAGAGAGAGATGGGGAAGGACCAGCAAAGGACCCGGACCGGGAATCGAACCCGGGTCGGCCGAGTGGTAAACGAGTGCCCTACCATATCAGCCACGGTAGGGCCAGGACAGTGTCTTGAAGTGGAGCAGTAACAGTAGAGCAGGGACAGATACTGTATTCAGTGGCGTTTTGGAGAACGCGCACATCCAGATTAAACACGATTAAACATGAACAGAAGGAAGGTCCGCACACTGTTGCTGCTCCAGGTTTATTAACACAACGTCTGACGAAGACCAGACTGCATGGTCGAAACGTTGTGTTCAGGGGCGTCATTAGGTTGAGCAAAGATCCGGGGCTGTAGCCCAGCAAAAAAAAAAAAGAAAAAAAGAAATATAGTGTGGACTGGCAGCCTAGTCGAGGGAGCGAAGCGACCGAGAGGGGGGTTGGTGCGGAAGGGGGGTTCCCCCCTTCCGTGTTGCGGAGTTTTTGGAAAATGAAGGTGAAATTGGGCCATTCTAGGCGTACACAAAGGGGAAAATGTACTTTTGACACCATAGTCTTAATTGGCAGTTTTCCCATCTTTACATTTGACAGTGTAGGCTACTTTCATTAAGGACCTTGCCGTCCTTTTCTTGATTTGGCCCAATGTCGCCTTAGTCACCTTCATTGGGTTACAGTAATGCAGGCTAACTACTTTTTTGGATAAATGTAGTGTTGGCGTCACGATTACTTTAGTGCAAATAAAAAGAGACCGCATTTAATAGTGCGACAGTGCCGAGTAGCCTAGTGGATATTGTGAGAGAATTAGCATAGTGATAGTGAAAAAACATGCCTTACGTTATTAGCCTATGGGCATATTTACAGTAACACTCATGACATGTAAGTTCGGCTATGCTGTCTCAAAACAGTGCGCTGCTCTTGCACAGTCAGTCGCAATGCGAGGCACTAACCACGGTTTTTGCTCTCTGCATGACAGTTAACACAAAATGATTAAAATCTGAACATTTCCATGCGCAACTTCCATACAGGTCTTCATGGTCGCGCCAAACTCTCAAAACAAGCGACAGACACGCACACGCACACGCACACGCACACACACTGGAGATAGGAGAGTAGGACGGCTAGTTGACAGACCATGGACCATAATCTCCCAAAAATGTCTTGCGCAAGCAAATCATACACCCGACTGTCCACACCTTTGGTTCTATTGACATTTCAGGCCGATATCAAAACACAAGGTGCAATCAAACTCGCACATCGCTCATGACGAGGGAAACACACACACACGCGCGCACACACAGGGAGACAGGAGACTAGAGCAAGAAAGCCAGCTGATTGACCATAGGCTACCCAGTCCAAAAATATAATGGGGGCTATCATAATCCAACAGACAATAATGTCTTCAGATGTCATTTTTGCAGCCCAAATAATTCAAATATGCCGTAATTTTGAATTTCTAGTTGAAGTAGCTTGTAATGTAGTTCGCTACATTTTCCACATGGTTGTAGCTTGCCATTTCTATTGGAGGTAGCTTGTCTACGTGGTGGAGCTAAATGTTAGCTCACTAGGTTAGCAAATTACGAGTAGTTCTAGCAGTCTTTGGAGCTTGCCCAAAACTACACAAACATGCAGATAGCCAACAAACACAAGCGAATCTACACACATCACATTACACATGGTATAACTAAATCACGCTGCCAGCCCACTATGAATTCAGGAAAGGTGTGTCTGTTTGAAAGGGGGTGTTAGCTTGGTGACATGATAGAACGGGTGCTTTGAAGTGAAGGCTAGTTACAACTAGAGCTTGACTGAACGAACAAGTAGAAAACAACAACATTGACACCAGTGCTTCGGCGAGCACATCAGGAAAAAAACAGATGTCCTACCTTACGCTGTCCTGTTACTTGAAGATAGAGCCCAAATATCCATTTAGATTCGCCAAATATCCATTTTGATAGATAGGCCTACAGCTAGATATAGTGTGATTGAATACTGGATGCTAAAATGAGAGGAAAATGTCAACATTGTGACCTATGGCTGCTAAAAAAAAAAACCCTGAATGGTCTAAGAATGAAATGAAGCGGGATTCCTATATTCCAGAAGTCATTGAGTTATCGAGATATTAAACATTCCAGATTTTTTTTCATAAACCACGAGCCCGCCTGGCTCTGTTCAAGCCAGCATAGAACTGACACCTGATTGGTTGACAGCAGCATGACATCACTACAACGAGGCTAGATCTACTAACAAGGTGGATAGCGGCTTCGGTTGGAAAGTTATTTGTACAGTTCCATATTTACATATATCATCGTGTCAGAATCGTGCGGTCTGTGCTGGTTACAAAGTTGCATAATGACAGGAGCGGTATCACTGCTCAAAGTGTGGTCCACGGAGCTCTTCTCTACTATTTCTTCTTCTTAATCATATTATTATTATTATACATATTTTATTTATGTCAGTCCAGTCCAGAGAGATTCGGGGCTAATCCCCGGAGATCCGGGGCTGTAGCCCCGAATGCCCAGGTCTCTCGACGCGCCTGGTTGTGTTAATAAACCTGGAGCAGCAACAGTGTGCGGACCTTCCTTCTTTTCACAGATACTGTATTCCTCACACATACACTTCATAATATTACACTCTCAACATTCGGTCTTGTCCCCACAAAGCCCCATGCAGCTCTGTGTCCTCACAGCGCTTCTGTCGCAAGTTCACACAAAGGCCAATGTCACACCGTACACAGCACACGCACACGCACAGTGCGCGCACACACACACACACACACACACACACACACACACACACGCACACACACACACACACACACACACACACACACACACACACACACGCGCGCACACACACACACGCACACACACACACACACACAATTAGACACACACACACACACTCACACACCATGCAGTCGGAATTTCAAGCCAGTCGGTCAATGCTGGGGTATTAATCCAAAGAAACCTCAAATGCACTTGTACCCACTTGCACGAACGAACACACAATATGCACGGCATAGATACACACATACACACCATGCAGTCGTAAATTGACTACCATAGTAAGCTTCATCGCACGTGTGCACGCACGCACGCACACACGCACACACACACACACACACACGCGGGCACACACCATTGTCTGTTTAAAGTGAATTTACCATAAAAATTGAGGGGCATTAGAAATCATTCATAAGTGATGTGCTCCTATTCATATTTAATTTGT
>NC_085875.1:14057589-14062589 GCF_034702125.1 Engraulis encrasicolus
ACACACACACACACACACACACACACACACACACACACACACACACACACACACACACACACACACACACACACACACACACACACACACACACTTCCAAGAACAGTCTGCGTTTCCACTTAAAAGGCCAATCTTGATGTCAACTTCACGGGGAGTGTAATTGAGGTCTTGCCAAAGAGAAAGAGCAGTAGGAGTTTGGTATAAGTCCACGTCATTATGGTCAGTTAAAAGACTTTTATAACAATAATTTTCCGGCCAATTTTCCACTTGTTCCCTTCTACTTCTTCTTCTCCTTGATTTCCCATACAGTATGTGGCCTTGAAAGGTGTACTATGTACTTGTGTACTTGTGGGCAGTCATGGGTGAGCGGTTAGGGCGTCAGACTTGCATCCCAGAGGTTGCCGGTTAGACTCCCGACCTGCCAGGTTGGTGGGGGGAGTAATCAACCAGTGCTCTCCCCCATCCTCCTCCATGACTGAGGTACCCTGAGCATGGTACCGTCCCACCGCACTGCTCCCCATGGGGCGCCACTGAGGGCTGCCCCCTTGCACGGGTGAGGCATAAATGCAATTCCGTTGTGTGCAGTGTGCAGTGTTCACTTGTGTGCTGTGGAGTGCTGTGTCACAATGACAATGGGAGTTGGAGTTTCCCAATGGGCTTTCACTTTCACTTTCACTACTACTACTGCACAAAAATTGACCATACTGGGACAAATAAAAGCTGCTGAACTGAACTGATTTGAGTTCTGGTTTAAAGTTAACTAATGGAGCCAATGATGCCTGCTGTGGAAGTATTCAATGACCGTGTGCACTGTACTTTCGGCCTTTAATGAGAATTACATGTAAGGTGAAGTTGTGAAGAATTACATGGCATGCTAATTGCTCGACCTGCTTTGGGAGGTCGTCGATCCCATGATATGGCGCAGCAGTCCAGTGCTGTCCAGAGGGGGGGTAACATGATGATAGGGACTGTTTAAGATATACAGTAGAATAAAATATGCGAGTGCAGTGAATGGTTATGCAATATTACAGCATTTTGGCACTTTGAAAATACAGATTTAAATACTCTTCAGGAATTTTCAAATTTCGAAGGCTGTGTTGGATTCCAATCCTCTCCCATGGTGACTCAGTGGTACCTCATAATCCTTTTACTTTTGTTTTGTTTGCCTCTTCACAATAGTTTTGGGTTTTGACAGTTCCTCTCAGTACCAAAGGGCAGTGTTGCCAGATGTGTCTGACCAAATACCGCCCAAAAGGTTCTCAAAAACCGCCAAAATGCGCTAAATTCCGCCCAAATTCAACAAATTACATTGACTTCTATGGGCCCAAAACGGCTTAAAAAACCGCCGAATGGCCAATTTTTCCCGTTTTTGCCCGCCGACGCTCATTTCAAGTAGCCCAATTGGGCGGGCACCCGCCCAATCTGGCAACACTGCCAAAGGGTAGATTTCAAGTCAGAGTGAGATTAAGAGTCAGACTAAATGGCTGGCGTTGCTCTCAGCAAATCAAATATGAAATCACTATCAATCAGTGAAGCTTAGCAGAGAAGATGAAAAAGTATATATCCACAAGCAAAACGCAAAAACAAACAAAAGAAAGAAACAAATGACAAAATAAACTAGATAGATGGAGTAATAACAAACAGTCATGCAGGATGGGAACGACAGCCGCATTAGTTCCTGTCAGAAAGATGAATAGTAGAAATTTTGTATGTGATCATCAGCCAGGGCAGTCCTTACCACAACAGGAGTCAGTCCTACATTTTAATACAGTACTTGCTCAATTTCTCCATTTGTGATGTGAAGTTCATTAAGGAAGTTGGTATACACAGTTATTCTGCCCGCTCGCTCGCTCGCTCGCTCGCTTGCTGTGCGCGCTGGGTGTCGGTGATCCATCAAAGTTGAATGTACTCAGCGGTGGGTTGCACTGAAGCAGGCAGTGCCGAATCAGCTACAGTACAGAAGGAGTGTTTTTAAATGATTCCGGCCCATACACACACACACAATCGCGCGCGCACACACACACACAGTGGCCATATGCCGTACTGACAAATGCCTTTTCAGGCGTGCATTCAGGAATGAATTAGGAGCAGTAAGGCAACACTGTCTAAACTAAAGCATTGCATAATGTATACAGTCGCCTTCTGTTGCCTCTGAAACACAGTTCCACTATTGTTAATGAGATTGTTTTCACACACTTTTTTTTCCGCAATCATGAAATCTTTAATAAAACATCACAGCATAGCAGAAAGCAGGTTCAAATGCAGTCTGATGGTTGTCAGAGCTACACTCTTGAGACTTGTTTAGGCCGACAGACTATACTGTGCTGTTTGTTGCCCGCATGTAATCTCGAACCGATTGACTTTTTCATTATTAAAATATGAGCGTTTGGGAAATGTTACGTTGGTTAAAACTTTGAACTGAATATGGGATTTTTTCTCTGTGAACTATGATAACAACACAGACATAAGCAGGTTCATTCCAGGTAACAATCGATCACATGCCGTAAAGTACACAACCTGGTATGAATGTGCATCTGAATATAAATAACTGTTGTGGAAGAGACGCCAGCACCGTTCTGGCTGGCTTGAAAACAGCTTCTGAGGCCTAGGCTTCCTAAACCTGATACACTGAATGTCTCCACATGATCCTTTTCAACACATGTCCAGATACGCAACATCATCGTCAAAGTCAAAGAAGTATCAGCACTTTCTCGTAGCAAGGCAACCACGGCCAATCAGAGAGTGGTTACGATCAAACATTTCTACAGCACATTTAACTGGACTGCTGCAAAAATGAAATGAAACGCTAGTGCGCGATGACTACTTGGCAATTTGTTTACATTTCACTTGAGCATAAATGCGCAGCCTTCATTCCACTCTCTGAACTTGTTTCATTAGATGCGTAAATTAGCGTTAACTATGAGCCAAGATTATACTGCATGGATGGGCAACTTTCATGATAAGGAGGGCCAGAGATCGTAGATCTGTCTGCAACTTGCAGATTCGAGATGTAGTTGGTTGCTCAGTGACTGCCGAAAAAGTTTGGAAGGAATAGGACTGTTCTCTGTCGGCCAACAGTATAATTTCAACAGATTGACTCCGTAGTGGTTTAAAAAAAGTATGTTCATAATTTTTGTTAAGTATGGGTTATCTGTGGGCCGCACTCAGTGAGGAGGCGGGCCGCATGTGGCCCCCGGGCCTCCAGTTGCCCATCTCTGTTATACTGCAATCATGTGCAGCCAGTTCTTCCCATCTCTAACTTCAATCCTGGAGCTGTGCTCCCGCATACTGCACAGTTTAGTTATCTTGTTATCCGCTGAATCGGTGTGGACTGGTGAATATTAACCACATATTAAGCTTATATTAACCAACTCTGCAATCACAAACGATTGTAAATAAATATATGAGCGTTCATTTCACTGGCAGAGGGATTTTGGAAATGTGTTCTGCACCTTTACGCGCTAGAATGATCCTCACTCCGTGGACCAATCAGTATCGAGATTTCAGTCAGAGATTCAACCCGAACTTAACCAAGAACATAAACTGCTAATGCTAGGTTTGAGATATAGAGTAAATTGCCATGGCACCTCGTAGTATGGGTTAATCGTGAATTTACACTGCACGTGATCAAGTTACTCTCGAAGTAACATGTAAGGCTGCTTCATACAGGCCTCAGCTGCATAAGCATCGCAAACATTTCAAACATGCATGTAACAGTCACCAATACTTCACCTTATCTGAGTGTAGTTGTGACAGTGTGCCTATATACCAGTATGACCGTATGAGTATGATGAGGGACTATGAATAATTGGGGTTACGTAACAATAATGTCTTTGTTACTGTTTGTTATTGGTGTTATTATTGTTGTTGTTTAAGCCTGCCGGAGAAACCTCCACGGTGATAAATCTGCCTACAATGGAAACTCAGACAGCATGACCACAGAAATCCCTGTTCTGCTTTTGTGCTGGTTATCCTGAGTTAATACATTAAGCACATTAAGACTGCATTGCCTCTCATTCAAAGCCGGGAGGGAGGAAACAAGATAAAAATGTGTTAGGTGGGTGTTAGTCTCTAAACAAAATGAAACACGAATGCACGCACACACACACACACACATTAATTGAAAGGCTTCCATGGCTTCCATTGCGATCTTCCACAAAATAAACATGCTACATGCTAAAAATAAACAAACAAAAGAGCAAATCTCCTGTGAATGTCTTGAATTGCCATGCAGTTATCTAATCTAACCAGGAGTATACGTACATCTTACAACAGAGCAAGAAATGAGATATTATAAGCATGGCATTGGCAATTTTAGGATAAATAATGCCAGGAACTACACATGCCCAAGTTTAATGCTTAATATCTTCTTTCTTCACTTAATCCTGTTAGTAAACCAACCAACCAGCCTCTACATATTGATATAGTTTAAAATGTTGCTTACTGCAACATTAGCTGAAAGTGGCCTTGATTGTCATGCAGAGGCATGCTTATTATGATTAATAGACGAATTGTACTGTCTGTGTTTAGTTATGAGTCATCCAGATAATGAAAGTCGTTCAAATTGTGTCAGTAGTGGTCCAATGTTGTAGTGTTATTTCAGAACTTGCTCTTGAGAGTAGGACTGACTAACAGAGTATAAAAAACGACTCTGTGAGTGTGAAAATTAACACTGCAAAATTTACTTTGTACTTGCATGATGATATGGAATTGATAGAATAACTCAGTTGCATCATTGTAAGTTACATGAAGTAAATAAGTTGAAGTATATGTGTCTCCATACAGTTGTGCCTGGGAACTGTGTGGTTTGTTTATCACTTGGTAAGCCTACCTATTTACCTAGAGCAGTGCATGTTTGGTAGAAATATGTGTGTTGTGTATTTTAGTGCACAAAAGACACACAAGTGTTTGAAAGGTCCAGTTGTTGCGATCTATTCATTTGTTTGCGTCAGTGAAATAGGTTGAAGCCACTTTTGTACTACCTGATAATTTGTTTTCTT
>NC_085875.1:14072589-14075089 GCF_034702125.1 Engraulis encrasicolus
CAGTCTAGTGTGGGCGTAGATGCATCCATAGCAGGGCCAAGAAGGGGTCGGATCTCTTAGACGGGTCAACTGTCTCTCAGGAAGGTCAACTATATTCAGCGATCGGAGTAGTCACATGACCTTGAAGATCAGGATCAATGGACTGTGGCCGGAAGCTATCGCTTGCCACAGACAGAAGCCGGCAGTACCTCAGAGAATAAAATCAGCATATTTGGTCAAGTCAAACTCTATTATCCACACACACACGGAGAACACAGACGCGTGCATGTGCACTCACACACGCGCGCGCGCGCACACACACACACACACACACACACACACACACACACACACACACACACACACACACACACACACACACACACACACACACACACACACACACACACACACACACACACACACACACACACACACACACACACACACATTTTACTACATCTAGTGTTTAGTAAAAACTGCTTAGCATATCAATAAAAGTTAGTATTTCACATATTTTGTTGCCTATTTGGTTTGCGTTGGGGTCTTTGGTTCTGGTGTTCTGAATCTGGTGTTGTTCATGTAAACTGCAGTAGGTTATTGGGGGTGGTATGCACGTAGATATGCAGACAGTGTTGGTATTTAGGAACCCTAGGTCAGAGTTTCCCAACCTTTTTTGTCTCATGTACCCCCTAAGCCTTTTCGTTGTGCCATGAGTACCCCCTAACTCGTGTTTTACATCGCCTTTTCTATTCCAGTGTGACTATGCTCCATGCATGTGTTAAAATTACATTTTTCCAAATACCCCCTACAGTGTGCTTGCGTACCCCTCGTGGTACACGTACCCCTGGTTGGGAAACACTGCTCTAGGTCAATGGTTCTCAAAGTGTGGTCCGGGGACCACTGGTGGTCCGCGACAGAGCTCAGGTGGTCCGCGAGTGGATTTCTACTTTTCCATCCAAGACGAGCTAGAAGTAGGCTATATTTGTAACACAATTACAAAGTTAAACACATGGAAAGTCTTATTTCACCACAATAAGGCAGACTTAACACTAGAACTACCACGGAGGGGTCAATTGACCTTTTTACCTAAAAGCCCCACAAGAGGGTCATTTGACCCTTTGGACCCCCTGCGGACACTCCTTTTGTTGTGGAAATGTGGCTGTTAGCAGCTCACAGCTGTCACTTGAGACACAGAGTGTTTTTGCATGTGTGTGTGTGTGAGTGTGTGTGTGTGCCCATATGGTGGATGTATAAACATATGGTGGATTTGTATGAAGTGAATCATCAGGATCAACGAGAATTTGGGATCAAAACTAAACATTTATTGTTAAAAAAATACAAAACAAAACATATTTACAATGAATGCAAAAGCAACTGTTTTCCCAGTTTTCGTGTGGAAGGTTGTTGCAGAAGTAACTTATTTTTGTGTGCCAAAAATAGAAGGAAAAAAATTACAAAGAAAAAAAGCATATTTACAAAGAATGCAAATGAGTGAAATACATTTGAGCAGTCACTAACAATTCTGGCACTGCCATTGCTCCTTTCGGCATTTCCCACATGTGTATTTGTAACAGTCATCACAGCGCACTGTTGCACGATTGTCCTTGCATTTGATTTTAGCCTGACACTTGGCTCTTTGTCCGAGTTGTGGTGTGGAGGGTTGTTGCCGAAGCAATTGCTCCTTTTGGGCCTTTTTCATACCCACATGGGAGTGAGCCAACTCTCTTGCCAGTTCAAACAGGAAATCCACCCGTCTTTCGTTTCTCCCGGTGCATAGTTGATAGAGCACGTGGGCATTCAGTGCTGCAATGTCTATCATGTTGTAGAACACTGCTACTGGCCAGCGCCTTGTTCCTGCGCGGACAGTGTATTCCCGCACCATCTGGTCCATGATATCGACGCCGCACTTTGTTGTGTTGTAGAGTGTGATGGTGTTTGGCTTCTTTTTGGTGGTTTCCTGTGTCTGAATCGTGCTGTGCATGCTGCTGAGAACATACACAGTCTTCTTCCGCTTGGGCGCATACACAGTCAGTGTGGCACCAGTGGATGAAAATACCTGGGTGGTAAATTCATCGCGGTGTATCTGTCGAGTTGACGGTGGGATTTCTTGGCGAATCCTGTTGACTGTGCCGAGGATGGTTGAATTCCGGCTAAGTAGTCGTTTTGCAAGTGACAGTGATGTAAAGAAATTGTCTGTGGTAACATTTCTGCCCTTGTCCAAGAATGGTTCCATCAGCCTCATGACTACACTCTCAGACACTCTCTCCCCACGAGGCAGAGTGGGGTCCTTGCCAAGATATGGGAGGATGTTGCAGACGTATTTGGTTTTCAAGTCACACGCCACCCAAAACTTGATACCAAACTTGTCTGGTTTAGTTGCAATGTACTGTAGGAAACAGCAGCGAGTCTTGCACGGGAAAAGTTGTTCGTCAATGGTGATGTGTTGACCAGGGATGTAGGATGTGATGCAGTTGGTGACAAACAATCCCCATATGTTTGAAATTGCAGCAAACCTATC
>NC_085875.1:14087589-14102589 GCF_034702125.1 Engraulis encrasicolus
AGAAACACCCAACCAGCAACCCACCCGACTGCTACACGTTCAAGCACACAAAAGACATTCAAGCATGCACAGGTTCAAAAAGCTGCAAACATTCAAACACCCAAACATTCAAATACACAAAACATTCAAGCATATTGTACACACATTCAAACATTTACACATTCAAACACAGACACATACAGATTCACACATGCTCAAACAGCCCCACATTCAAACATACAAGGCATTCAAACATACTCTACGCACATTCAAACAGCCCAGATATGTGAGCTGCGGTGTGGGTTGGTTGACAGTGTTATTTAAAAATCCCAGGGCATTGTTTTCAGCCCCTCCGTCTCGTGCTGTCTCGTGTGCAGATGTGCTCTTCACAACGAATTGCGCATTTGCAGCCTTTCAAATTGAGACACAGCCTTCCACCCATCATCCTGTAATTCTCCATCCATTTCAACTGAGCACATCTTCAAGGCGGGAGGGTTGGATTTTCTGCTTCTTCTGGAAAAAAGAGGAGAGAGAGGGAAAAATATAGACAAAGGGATCATAGACAAACACACATGTATGCCAACAGAGAGAGAGAGAGAGAGAGAGAGACAGGGAGAGAGAGAGAGAGAGAGAGAGAGAGAGAGTGTATGAGAAAGAGAGAGGGAGAGAGACAGAGAGACATGCACTTACAGAAAGAAGGATTGACTCTTCTCTAGTCTGTCAATCGCGCACATAATTTCAGAGACAAAAAGTGCCCACATCACACACACGCACGCACACACGCACACACACACTTGTACCAGTAGCACGCCTGTTGGAGTGTCAAATGAGCCCATTACAATAGAGCACCTGCTTCATCTCTATCCAATTGGAGCGTGTGCGTGTGCGTGTGCGTGTGCGTGTGTGTCTGTGTGTGTGTCTGAAACAAACACTGCTTAAGACTGACTAATTACACCCCTGGCGTTGATGAGAGCTCGATTACTGTGTTTCATGGACGGCTCATCCGTCATTACAGAAGCAGGACAGACAGAGGAAGATGGCAGACACACACGTACAGACACACAGACACACACACACACAGACACACACACACACACTCTCTCTCTCTCTCTCTCTCGCTCGCTCGCTCGCTCGCACACACGCACGCACGCAGGCAGGCAGGCAGGCGGGCACACACACACACACACACACACACACACACACACACACACACACACACACACACACACACACACACACACACACACACACACACACACACACACACACACACACACACACACACACACACACACACACACACACACACACACACACACACACACACACACAGACTGGCTAGCAGCAAACTCCTGAACGGGAAGAGAGCCTGCTTTGTGTCTTGTGATGTTTTTGGTTTTGGGTGGTCACCGCATGAAGACACTGCACAGGAGGAGGAACAGGTGCCGCTCTAAATTTAGGGGCCTGATGTCTAAACATGATCTGGAGAAGCTAATACATGCCTTTATTTCTAGTAAAGTTGATTACTGTAACAGTCTTTTTACTGGCCTCCCCAATAAAACCATTAAACAGCTTCAACTTGTACAAAACGCAGCTGCAAGGGTTCTTACAAAGACAAGGAAGTTCGACCACATTACTCCAATTTTAAGATCGCTGCATTGGCTCCCAGTAAGCTACAGAATTGATTTTAAGGCTATGCTACTTGTGTTTAAATCACTAAATGGAATGGGACCCACATATCTACTGGATATGTTTCAGCTGTATGCACCAACTAGGTCACTAAGGTCAACGGAGAAGAATTTGCTGGTGATTCCAAAAGTCAAAACAAAGTGTGGAGAGGCAGCCTTTAGCTTCTATGCTTCAAAGCTTTGGAACCAGCTTCCAGATGACATAAAAAATGCACCCACTATTGATAGCTTTAAATCTAGACTCAAGACAAAGCTGTTCTCAGATGCTTTCCCCTAGCTTAAATTACTTATTCTTATTATTTTTATTTTTTATTTAATTTGTTTCATTTTATTTTATTTTATTATTATTTTTACCTTATGTTTTATCTTAATGTTTTTAAATGCTTTTTGACTCTAATTCATTTCCTTCTTTCTTCCCTGTTTCCTTTCATTTACATTTGTTAACTTTGTGAAGCACATTGAGTTGCACCTGTGTATGAAATGCGCTATATAAATAAACTTGCCTTGCCTTGCCTTGCCTATTGTACTGGAGAGCTGAGAGCTGATCACCACAACACAGTCACTGGCCTGCAGTGAAAGGGGTGTGCGTGCGTGTGTGTGTGTGTGTGTGTGTGTGTGTGTGTGTGTGTGTGTGTGTGTGTGTGTGTGTGTGTGTGTGTGTGTGTGTGTTTGTGTGTGTGTGTGTGTGTGTGTGTGTGTGTGTGTTTGTGTGTGTGTGTGTGTGTGTGTTTGTGTGTGCGTGTGTGTGCGTGCGTGCGTGTGTGTGTGTGCGCGGGTGTGGGTGTGGGTGTAGGTGTGTGTGTGTGCGTGCGTTAACAGAGGCGGAAAGAGGCAAAGAGAGACAAAGACAAAGAGCGGCTGAAACAGGGAGCGAATAGGAAAGGGAGTCCAAAAGGCAGAGAGAGAGAGAGAGAGAGAGAAAGAGAAAAAGACAGAGAGAGAGAGAGAGAGAGAGAGAAAGAGAAAAAGACAGAGAGATGAAAAGGGTTTGTGGTGAGAGAGACACTGAGCGAGACAGAACGAGTAAAGACAAAGGCAAGAGTATAAGACACACAACACAGACTGGTGAATTATCAAACAAAGAGCCACACCCACAGAGACAAATATAGTGAGAGTGAGAGAGCGAGAGAGAGAGAGACAGACAGACACAGAGACACAGACACAGACGCTGACATAGAGAGAGATGGAGAGGCAGAGAGAGAGAGAGAGAGACAGAGACATAGAGAAAGACAAAGATAGGGAGAGACGTAGAGAGAGAGAGAGAGAGAGAGAGAGAGAGAGAGAGAGAGAGAGAGAGAGAGAGAGAGAGAGAGAGAGAGAGAGGACCAACCACAGTCCTCCAGCTCCACCCACATTACTCAGCTTCATGGCTCTCTGTCTGGCATTGCCCGCGGCCACCACCACTACACACAGATATAACAACATGACAACAGAGCAGAAGCCCATAGCCCAGATTAGTTTAGTGTCACTCAATAGTAGGGCTGTAACGATATTGTATCGAACCGAGAAACCGTGATACACAGTCACGGTACTGTATCGTGATACAAAGAGGCAGTATCGTGATACGCCCTTTTAACGTTTTGATACCCATCTGCCCAGAAAACAACCACATGATATGAAGTGATAGTGCTTCCAAGTATCATCATTATTATATAGAAACTTTTAAAAATTATTTGTAGCCTCTTGTAACCTATTCTACCTTTGAACTATCATAGTTTTTATTCATAAAGATTATAATGTTGGCAAATGTAAAATCGAGGGGTGTATCGAACCGTAGGTCATGAATCGTGATACAAACCGAATGGTGAGTTGAGTGTATCGTTACAGCCCTACTTAATAGTATTCATTGTCTCTCCCGGGCCCTTTATTAGGGTTGACGCTCGGAAAATGATCTAATGTTTAATTTTGCACTTTTATTGACATAACAAAATTAGTCTGGAGAGATACACGGGGCCTTTTTAATGGCTACATGGCAGCTTGATTAAAGTTTACAAGAATGGGTTTTTAATTGCTTTCCAAAAAGACATTTCTTTTTTTTCACATTTTCAGTGTCATTTCTGTGATATTCTTTGCGTGTTTGTGTGTGTGTGTCTGTGTATGTGTCTATGTACTGTATATGTGCACTCGTGTTTACATTTGTGTTTGTCCATGTTCAGTAAGTAAGTGTGTTGTGTGTGTGTGTGTGTGTGCCTGTTGTGTGTGTGTGTGTGTATGCGTGTGTGCATGCGTGTGTGTGTGTGTGCACAAGTGCGTACGCGTGTATGCACATGTCAGTGTGTGTGTGCCTACGTGTGCATGTATGAGTGTATGTGTTTTACAACAGATAGCCTTTCCCTTGAGTCATTTATCTCCTGGCGTGGCGTAGTGAGTCTCAGACGTCTTGAACTGCAAGGTCACCGAGCGCGTGTTTCAGGCTGTGCCCCCTACTCAAAGGCATCTAGCGGCAGGCGGCTGGCGGATGACAATGGCGACAGGGATTATGTCGGTACATAAATGGGAAATTGACTTTAAATGTCAATGACGGCTGATGTTGGGGTCCATTGTCATTCCCGCCCGCCGCCATAATAGGCCCGCGCTGCCCAGGGGAAATAAAATGGGGCTATCTGCACTAGAGCAGTACAATGCAGAACAGAGCAGGGCTGTTTATCTGCCGCTCTCACCTGACCAGGTGTGGCGTCCAGGCAAGTACAAGGTGAACACTGTTTAGATAACGCCTCTCTCATTGTGGAAAGAGGTGTTTTCCTTTGAGGTTGTCGATTTCTTTTTTCTTTTTCATATTGTGCGTTTTATCGCAACGACGCATTCTATGCTGATAAACGCTCCCTCCCACCTTTGATTAGGTCTGCTCCATCAACAGGTAATTAAAACACACAGGTAATTGTGTGTGTGTGTGTGTGTGTGTGTGTGTGTGTGTGTGTGTGTGTGTGTGTGTGTGTTTGTGTGTGTGTGTGTGTGTGTGTGTGTGTGTGTGTGTGTGTGTGTGTGTGTGTGTGTGTGTGTGTGTGTGTGTGTGTGTGTGTGTGTGTGTGTGTGTGTGTTTCCTATCATCTCTGGAAGCGTTTATTTGCGCACATGATCATGACAAGTTAGAGAAGGTAAAGTTCACATACTACTGTATGTGCGCACAGCTTGGCATGTAGGAAGGTAGTTCTTTTGTCCAGAAGAAACTACCAGGCTAATGCATGTGGGTGATCATAGGTGAGCCTATGGTGATCTTGTCATGGAAAATGCGTACTACTGAAGGACTTCATTTACATGCATGGAGTTGAATGCGAGTTTCTAGCTTTGGATCACGATCAATATCGTCCTTTTATCAATTCTGATTAACATTTGGGTCTGCCTTTTATGTGATTTTAAAGTCTGCAAGGGCATAAATAGCAATTCCATATGTTTGAAACCGATGCTACAACTGGGGCAGAATAGTTATGCACAAATAATATATACACCAGGGATGCATTTCTGGAAACCGAAGTTGCTTACTACATTAGCTTCTTTGTTGTTTTCAATGCATTTTCCCATTGGCAACTACCGAAGTTGCTAACAGGCTAACAACTTCTCTTTTGAGAAATGCACCCCAGAAGGAAAATACAGGCTGTCTACTTATAAGGGATAAGTTTCAACGCCAAGCATGAAATGTGTCTTGACAGTTAGCTGGAGCGAAGAGACCACTTGGTTTATTTCTTTATTTGTTTGATTTAATTCTCCAGGCACCCAGAACTCACGAGTCAGGCATGAGTCTTTCAATCACAGAAAACTCTGCTCTGCTTTTCCGTCTGCCAGGATTTTTTTTTCTGGACGTTAATGTTGACCCTGCCTGTCCTGTACAGTCCTGTACTTGTTTGCAGGTTGTTATCCAGTTATGCGTGTTCTGTTAAGCAGGGAAGCTGTCGAACGTTCCGTTTAATGCTGAGTTGTACAAGAGGATTTTAACAGTACACATTCTATCCCGTGTGCTTTGGTAGTTTTTCTTTCTCAACATTGGCTGTTTTGACAACATCTGCACAAGTATTGAAACCACAACAGAATTACATTGACTACGCCAAATGTCACTATTTGGTGGAATTGTTTAGAATCGATTTTCTTTTGATTGTCTTTTTTTGTAACTCTATTGTAATATATATCACAAATCACTGTATATCATTGATCCATTTATTTGCTCAATGTGTTTTGTATGATTCTATCTAGTCTTACTTGAGCTAGCGAATGGATGTGACTGAATATTATTTTCTATTAGTGTTCAAGCCTCTGTTGTCACCATGGAGCTCCTGCACAGGCAGCACTTGAAGCAGGCAAAAGTTTGGCTGCTTGACTCACCCCAATTCACAGCCAATTTAGAGAAACACCAGGGCCAAATCCTGGCCAAATTGGGCCCACATCAAGGCCAAAAATCTGAAAAATGCAGGGCCGCTGACAGCTTTGACTAGGCCAGAGACAAAGTAATCTGAAAGTCTCCTCAACTCAATACATACAGTACAATGTAATGGGAACCTGATTATGGGGGCCCCCAAATCTACCTTGGCCCCGGGGCAACTGAGGCCTTTATCTCTCCAGTCAGTTTCCTTCAGTTCGCACACTGCTGCTGCTATGGCATGAAACTGGTATTGCTGACGAGTCCTTCTTGTCCCTGGGTGTGATGACTGCTGATTGGTGAAGGTGTGACATTGCCACCTCCTACTCTGACCTTTGTGTGTCAGTGTGGAGTGGACTCGCCTCGGAGCGGAATGCGGCGAAGTTGTTCTTGTTCTGTACTCTTCCAGCACTCGGCTAATTATCCCTCACCACGGCTATGGTTATGTCACCACAACCGCTACAGTTCCATTCCTCTCCTTCCCGCACGCCTGCTGTCACATCGCATCCTCTCATTCTTCCTTCCGGTGGTGATGATCACTTCTGTACCTCTTTGTCTGCCTCACACGCGCACTCACACGGTGGCATTTTTTTCTCTCTCTCTCTCTTTATCTCTCTCTCTCTCTCTCTCTCTCTCTCTCTCTCTCTCTCTCTGTAACACACACACACACACACACACACACACACACACACACACACACACACACACACACACACACACACACACACACACACACACACACACAGTCCTGTATGTCATGCCATGTATCCACTGCACTTACCATGTGGGTGATTAAGTGGCCAGCCCAGTCGGTGATGATGTCATAGGCCTGCTAATGGCTGTACTGTAATAGCTGTTCTGGAGACATACTAATTAATGTAATGGCTGTTCTTTTAAAGAGACATCCTAATTAATATCATAGTCATCCTCTAAAAGAGACATACTAATTAATACAGTAGCTGTTCTCCTTACAGATACTAATTAATGCAATAGCCGGTGCTGTTTTAAAGAGACATGCTAATCAATACAATAGTAGAATTCTAAGTCTCCTAAAGTAGTATTTCTCAACAGGGGCGGTACAGCCCCCCCAGGGGGCGTTGGGGGGCTCTAGGGGGGGCGTTGAGAAGGATACAACTGAGAGTTAGTTGCTGTTGGGGGCATCAGTCCATTTAATTTGTTAATACTAAGGGGGCGTTGTCAGGCTTATGATGATATCAAGGGGGGGGCGTTGGGAGGCTTGTGATGAGGCCAAGTGGGCGTTTGTTCGAAAAAGGTTGAAAGCCACTGTCCTAAAGGGACACTAATTATTATAATAAGCCACTCTCAAAAAGAGACACTTACTGTACTGCGTGAGTGATGGAGGCCATGTGAATGATGCATGTGAATGATGAAGAGGGCCTATTCATTGACAGTAAATAGAATGGACGCCAAATCAACGCTATTTGCCATTCAACGCTTTGAAGCCAGATTTGGGAACATTCCACCTTAGCAACGCCAAACGCAGGTGCTGATTGGACAACAACAAGACTTCTAACGGTCAATCAAACCATGTTCTGATGTTCATTGGTCAATTTAACTTTTAATATCTCTCTAAAACAAAACATCACCACAAAAAATCACCACCCTGGTAAGTTGGAGAGCAAGGGGACCTACTAGTTGAGCGAAAAATTATCCCCCTGAAGTGGCATTTAAGGGAGATACAGGGTTTTATGTCTCTCATAGGAATGAATGGGATTTGGCCATTTTTTGGTCTTTTTGGGTCCAACCTTGGCTCCAACTTGGCTTCAACAATGAAATAGAATTTTGGCCTCCATTCTATTTACTCTCAATGGGCCTATTACATCTTCACACTGATGCATCATTCACATGGTACGGTACGTAGTCTTCCCTGCCCACGTTCAAGTCCCAGCCTCATTCATCAGCACTGACAGCGAGTGGAAACCGACGTTGCCTCAGTGTTGCAACAGCTTCAATGATCGTTGCCACAGTTTTTTTTTGATGTCACAGCAACCTGTGGTGCAGTTTTATCATGAGTTAAGCGTCTGGGAGCTTGGCATACGACAGGTGTCGAGTCACATTCCTGATAAGTATCTTCGGGGGAGAATCCGTCTTGCCATCTTCTTCTATTTGATATGCATCGACAGAGACTGGGCTACACACAGCGATGCCGGCAAGGGGGGCAAATGGGTATGTTCTCTTTGGCCCAGGGAGAAAGGACGGCCCAAAATTAGGTCCCCATTATAATGAATGTATTGAGAGAGGACCCTACCAGATTGCTTTTGTCCCAGGCCTGGTCAAGGCTGGCGGCGGCCGGGGGCCGCTGTGGCGCAGCGCGCTAAGCCCCCCACATTTGGGCTTGCATGCCCATGGGGACCCTGGTTCGAATCCGGACGGGGTCATTTCCCAACCCTACCCCATCTCTCTCCACATTCACTTCCTGTCACTCTCCACTGTCCTATCTGCAATAAAGGCAAAAAGCCCATAAAAATATCTTTAAAAAAAGAAAATGGCTGGCGGCGGCCCTGGCTTCACCTGTGAATCTGTGCAAAAGGCAATGCTCAGACATACAGTACCCCTGTCCTTTGGGAGCTATGTTTCCAAGCTGTCACAAACTAAGTAGCATCGGCTCTTATACAATTAGTCTTTGTGCCTGATGCTGTTACAGTCACTAGTAATTGGATTGTATGGTAGATGTGATTGAACTCAAACGGTCGATAAAAGACATGATGTCTGGCATGTGTTGTGATTTATTTGTATTCCAATGACTAATGTCAGTTGAGGATGCCCTGAACATGATTACGAATTTGTATTTGGGGGTGCTGTTGTGCAGCAGGCTAGATCACCAGGCCATGTATACTCTACATGCCCATGGTATACTCTACCCTATGAGGTAAATTTCACCAACATTGGTGGGCGTCCCTTGGAGGGGGTGCTGATAATTTGTACCTGGTTTGGTTTCAATACGTTTAAGGGCTGCCGAGATATGAGCTATTTTGCATCTTTTTGCAACTTTTTAGACGTGTTTGATTGGCTGTCATGGCAAAACCATAGGGCATGTAATAAATCCATTCTTTCGCCAGTTTCGCTTGGCCACTAATAATGATAATAATAGGAAAACATAGAATCACTAGAGATGCCTCACTGCTTCCCTGCCTGGCTGCTAAAAAGATTTTGTATTTGTATGCTGTCTTGTATGACGGTGGGACAATCAACATTTAGGTGACTCTTGAGGCAGTGGGAGTTGGCAGCCCTGGCTTACGTGATTGTTTGCTTTCTTATTTTTGTTGTTCCATTCGTTTCCTTTCTCTTTTCATTTCTGTATTACTACTTGGAGATGCAATAATCAGGCAAGTGTTGTTGCTGATTTCTGATGAAAATAATGAGCTGTTTTTAGCTTTGCCATCCTACCTGGCTGACTGTGCCACTTACACTGGACTCCCCACTGGCAATTGGACGCTGTCTCACACAGACCTGAATAAAACAAGCTTCCGGTGAAACTTGGAACATAAACTCAACATGATTTTGTGTGTGTGTATGTGCGTGTGTGTGTGTGTGTGCGTGTATGTGTACGTACGTGTGTGTGCGTGTGTGTGTGTGTGTGTGTGTGTGTGTGTGTGTGTGTGTGTGTGTGTGTGTGTGTGTGTGTGTGTGTGTGTGTGTGTGTGTGTGTGTGTGTGTGTGTGTGTGTGCGTGTGTGTGTGCGTATGTGTGTGTGTTTATGTGTTTGTGTAAAGATGGAATGCATGCCCAAACGCAAGTATGCCTTGAAGGGGGAAAAAAACAGAGCAGCATTCACGATGTGCAAATGGTAAATTGTTTTCCGTCACAGCGCTTAGGCGAAGCCCAACTGGAAACACAGGGGCACTTAGATGATCCTGTTTGTTTGAATAGACCCCCTGGGAGGCTGTAGGAGATAAAAGAGGCTTTACACCAGCACTGATTAGCGATTGAGGCACACACATACAGTGCACACACATACACATGCATGCATGCACACATACTCATATACACACACATACACATGCATGCATGCACACATACAGTGCACACACATACACATGCATGCACACATACTCATATACACACACATACACATGCATGCATGCACACATACAGTGCACACACATACACATGCATGCATGCACACACACACACACACACACATGCATGCATGCACGCACACATACATACAGTGCACAGCACACACATACACATGCATGCATGCACTCACACACACACAAAAGACAACTAATGCTAAGCAGCGGGCTGATGCATGAGATTCTGCAGGCATCCCACAAATTTCATAATTACACACACAAGCACACACACTCCCTAAGCATTTTTTAATTTCACAGAATATGATTGTAATGCTCCCGCACGCACCCACACACGTACACACACACGTACCCACATACACACACATGGTCAAGTGCTTCTGTTGTAATCAAAAGCTTCAGATATTTGTTTTGTGAGTTACAATTACGCTGTGTTTGTGTAAGCATGCATCTCAGAATTTTGACCATTACTTTGGTCTTGATGCAATGATGTTCAACTAATGCTCACACAAAATTCAGAACAGGTCCTCACTTCACCAATATGAAACCATTTTTAAAATTTGTGTGTATTGATTTGCAACAAAAAAATTCAAGGATGAGAATTAGTGTTAGGTTTAGCTAGCGTAGGTGTGAAATATGAGTATTTCTAAGGTTGTGAGGTGAGGAGATTGATTGTGAGGGTTTAAAAATGGTCACATGTAACTACTTTGTCCGCATACTGTTGAAAACCAAGCGGCAATGTTCAGAGGCATCTACAGTAGATCAGGCCACAGTGGTGTCATTGGTGTTACTTTTGCTTAAAGGGACACTGTGTGAGATTTTTAGTTGTTTATTTCCAGAATTCATGCTGCCCATTCACTAATGTTACCTTTTTCATGAATACTTACCACCATCATCAAATTCTAAGTATTCATTATGACTGGAAAAATTGCACTTTTCATACATGAAAAGGGGGATCTTCTCCATGGTCCGCCATTTTGAATTTCCAAAAATAGCAATTTTTAGCTGCAAAAATGACTCTACTTGGACCATGCTAGAAAATATGTGTTTATTACTTAGAAAACTTTCATGTAAAGATCAAATTTGGCAATTGGCAGCCCAGTTTCAATGAGCAGCATAGTTGCAGTACCCTTTTTGACCATTTCCTGCACAGTGTCCCTTTAAAATGAATAAGTGGAGGTGCTGAAAAAAGATCGAAAGAAAGACAAAAAAAAGGTAAACAAGATGAAAAGGATGACGTTCTGATGCCAAAAGGAAATAGGAACAGGCCTGGCCTACATTCTGAACTTTACATTCCAGCCAATGATGATGATGCAGACCCATCATAGCCTCCGGCAGAGAATATTAACAAAAACTCCCACCAGAATACCAATGGATTGGAGACGGAGAAGGAGAGCGCTGACTGTCAATGTCCAGCTCTCTGCAGTCAAACTCCATAATGTATTCTGTTTTAAACATTAGTTCCATTCATGAGAATTTGCCAAAGCTTTTCTGCTTTTTGCTTTCTCTCCAAGTAGGTCAGCAGACTTTAATTATCCTCCAGAACCTTCACAGTCCACATTGTTGAACATTCACTGTGTGTATGTGTGTGTGTGTGGCCGTGTGTGAGTGCGTACAGAGTAATACTTCTGTCTACCTCTTTGGGCCTGCTTTCAAGGTAGTGAATAAGAATCAAATTATCACACTCTCCTATTCCATTCCTATTGCCGCTACTGAATCTCACTTGTGATAACAGCCGCGTCTGTGGTCTGATTGGCTTGGTGTTTGCATAGTGATGTAGCAGGTTATGAAGTGCCTTTGTATTGTATTGCTTGTTACAATAGGGGGCACCTGTTAGATACAGTGTAAACATAGAGACAGGGAAGCCAACAGGGGGGTGATAAAGGTGTCAGTTGCCTTATGTCGAGGGAGAAGGGGGCCCGAGAATTATAGGTCCCTATGACATTGTATGTGGGCAGGGGGGACTTTCAGGTACTCAGGGCCCGTGCAAAGCTGTTACGTAACACCCCTGCATACAGGATGCCCCAGACTGCAAGCTAACAGAATAGCATCATGGCCGTGAAGTGAATGCATGTGCACTACTGTATGTGTGCAAGTTGTACATTTATCATGCTGACAGAATGGTGGGACCCTGATGTCCACTACTGTATATAGGTCGACATGTTGAAGCTAATATAACATAGGTCTACAGTATCAACACAGTAACAATCCAGGTGGCAGTAAGCCTTCCACATAGCCATTGAAGATAGAGTAATTGCAGTGCACATCAACTGGAAAAGGGCAAATCTGGGAAAAGTGGTGGATGTACATAATTAACTTTATATTGTGTGTAAATAAAATAAAAAAAAAGTTGAACAGGTGTAGGATTCACCAGCTAGGCAGCCGAAAGACGCAGCGCCATGGCAACTAAGTATGATAAGGGGCGTAATGTTTTGGTCATTGAATGGTGTCTTGGGCATCAAAGGAATGAAAAGACAAGTTAAACCTCAGTAAAATGTAATGAATGCTATGACATGTTTCAGCTGCAATGAAGCAGGATGTCTGTAAGTCCCAAACATGCATCAATCACAAGCTTCTTCCTTTAATCAAACATTAAAATGTTTCACATCATCGCCTTGTTTTGGTCTCTAGTGCATAGAGTTCTTCAGCTGTCTTACTGTCATGAATTCTCTGCCTTTGCTCTGTACTACACATGCTATTTATTTCTGATCTGCACAGATTGTGTGCGTGTGTGTGTGTGTGTGTGTGTGTGTGTGTGTGTGTGTGTGTGTGTGTGTGTGTGTGTGTGTGTGTGTGTGTGTGTGTGTGTGTGTGTGTGTGTGTGTGTGTGTGTGTGTGTGTGTGCGTGCGTGCGTGCGTGCGTGCGTGCGTGTGCTTGTTGTTTTGTGACAAGACACAGCAAACAACATATGTGCCTCCGTCTGCAAATTACAGCGTTGCACATTTTGCACTTGTCCATCTGATTACATGTGAAGCTGTAATTATTGCAACGATTTGTCTACACTAATAACTTTGCAGAACAAAGGTGAAGTACAATATGTCCGTAGTGAAGCAAGCTAATTTGCTCCATATAAAAACTGCAGTTATCTGCAGTTACCACAGACAGTTTTTTTCCCTCCCTTTTTAAGATAAGGCTGATAACTCCCAGAACAGCAGCCAGATAACAAAAATGTCAAATCTGTATTTACCATTTTAAACAAATTGGCAGTTTGAAAGTTCCCTTAATCTTCGTTGAGGCAACAGCTCGAACCAGCTTAATGACTTAATGTGCTCTTATCATTATGCAGCCGTATTTAGTGAAGAATGGAGGGCTGCCACAGCCTGAGATGGGGGAAAGATAGCGAAGAGGGGGAAAATATGCAGTGGTACAAACATAATGAGACATTAAGGCAGCCGTCTGGTATATAACTAAGCGCTTTTTCGTTGTTGGTGGGAATAATTGTTAAGGAGCTTTGAGAAGGTGATGTGCCTAGCATTGGGTTCAGCAAGAACATGTTTATCCATTACAATGAAAATGCACAGGTACAGTGTATGACATTCAGTATTATATCCACATTTTAGAAGGAATACGCCACCTTCACCCTTTTTGAGACTTCCAACATTAGTCATCCCATCACCTGCTCTTATCTAAAAAAAATAACGCTACACAACAGTTTCGTGAGAAACACCATGGTGTACTTTTCCATTCAACAACTGAAGCTGAAGTGTCTTAACAAGTCGAAATGGCCTGAAGGAGACTTTCTGTTAATTGCCAAAGAGCCATCTTTCACTTTCTTCTTTTTTTATTATTATCCCTCTTAACGCCTCTCTTTCCCTGTTAAGATGTTCCAGCGCGTTCACATATATGGGCTCCATTATGTAAATCAGCATGGCTTCTCATCAGTATGCCAGCAGAAAGGCTAATTTAGACACCTTAAAGGTTTTAAAATGACTCGTCTGACGTCTTAGCCCCGCCACCGTACCGGTACTAACACATCCTAACACACTCAGGACGATGAAGACCAAAAAAGGGGGAAATGAATTGCCCACCGGGTGTGATAGTTTTGCCGAAGCAGTTCTTAACTTCATTTAAACACCATTCCATCCCTACCCCTCATTACATTGCACAATGTAAATATTAATGTAAAAATTAGTCCGACACAATAGATCCCAGATTCAATATCCGCGGAATGAGGCATGAAGACGTTATGGCCAATCAATGGCCGATGACGGACTGGTTAATTGGCTCGCAGAATAGAGCGCCCAAACACAGCGGAGCAGGAAGTTTAAATTTGCATTGTTCTTTTTTTGCGCCAGGATACGTCATTCATTAGCTGATAATGTCGGACTTTTTTCATCATCTGCAGAAACACTGCATTTATAATAGGGGTAATTGAAATCAGGATGGGGCAAAGTACTACAAAAAAGACAAAGGATTTCTCTGTTCCCCGCCAAGTCCTTTATTAGTAGCCTAAAAGATGGCGTGTTTTGACATTGCTCTGTCCCTGGTCTGTTTGGCCATAGTTCTTTCATTGTCTGTTCGTTTTTTGTGTTTTTTTTTATCCCGGGCGATCCCACAGCTTGTGTTTCTACAAAACTTGCTGCTTGCTTTGACCAGCGAGATCAAATAGTTCAAAATTAGTCAAAATGACAAAAGACAACCACCACAAGGTCCTTCCTCTGTTTTTGGTACAAAATTACACCATTAGTTGTGACATACTCGTACACTTGCTGACTAATGCTGCTTTTTAAAGTGTATCATTCAATACAATGTACATTGCAGCGTGTTTATTAGCATCAATGCCAGGGTGAAAACCTACTGAAATGGAACTCCACCATCCTTGTGGCCAAGGGCTAAGTTAACCTTTTTTATGGCACTGCAAGCCAAGCAACTCAAGCAACAGAAAAGAGATAGAGCAGCAACCATCTAATTTTAAACAGTTGTTTGTTT
>NC_085875.1:14105089-14107589 GCF_034702125.1 Engraulis encrasicolus
TGAATGCCATCAAAGCCATACAAGCTGAATTTATCTAGGATGTGAATTACAACCCTATGAGCCACAAACATATGAAACAACCCCAAAATGTGAATGTCTCATATGAAAATAGTACTTGATACTGGAAAACTGGCTCCGCACACCATTCTGTGGCCTTGATTGGCAGTGACAATAAATCTCTTGAACTTGAACTCTGAATTTCATGAAGCATCTTCTTCTCTCTCCCCTCTTGTGTGTTTCTTAACAGCTGGGACGACGTACATCTTCGGCCGTGGCGGAGGTCTCATCACGTTCAGCTGGCCGCACAACGAGAGGCCGAGCACGCGCACGGACCGCCTCACCGTGGGCTTCAGCACCTCCCTCAAGGACGGCATCCTGGTGCGCATCAACAGTGCAGAGGGCCTGGGAGACTTCATCATGCTGCACATAGTAAGAAATAATACTTACCTGTAATTTTGCACACCTGTACACACCTCTGTAGCATCAACAGTGCAGAGGGCCTGGGAGACTTCATCATGCTGCACATAGTAAGGCCTCATACTTACCTGTCACTCTGCACACCTGTACATACATACAGTGTGTATTGACAGTGCAGAGGGCCTGGGAGACTTCATCATGCTGCACATAGTAAGGCCTAATTCTTACTTTTTAATTATGCACACCTGTACATACACATAACACAGTGCGTATAATTTATATACACGTAGCACATACTACACACCTCTGTAGTATTGACAGTAGGGCTGTCACGGTGTGAAATTTTAGGCTCACGGTTATTGTGGCCAAAATTACCACGGTTTACGGTATTATCGCAGTTTTTTGTTTTTTTTTAATGCCGACACTAAAGGCGACATGGTACCGCAAACCTCGAACAAAAACCTTACATTGCGCAATCATTTATAGCCTAATCCACGTGTAGCCTAATAAACACAGGAACAGTATTTGAAAGCTTAGACCCTGAAGAATGTTTTAGCACTACTTTACAGATATTTGAACATATTGTTTGTGCGTTATTGTTAATTTATTACAAAATGTCACGTTTCAAATTTCACCCCAAGCCCCCACTTTCACGGCGTCTCCATACCTTTCTATGAGTAGACATCGAAAACGTGGATAAATCCTAGCATGCATGGTGTCAAAATGCTCCTCTAGCATCCATGGGGTTAGAGCACATGTAGTTTTTTCACTGTATTTCAACCACATGTGCAACCCGACTATAACTAAACCATTTTACTGTGTTACGATCGCAGATTTTTTTCCTCCCCTGGTGCTTTTGCATTTTCGAACGGACTACCTCCATATGACCAACGCCTTTTCACGTGACCCCTTTACAGTTGGTAAACACATGTGGCCATGCGCCATGTACAGAAACTAGATATGTGTTTTTCCCCGAAATAAGAAAACAGATGGTCACGGTAACTTCAGATATGCGGGCTGTGCAAACTCCATACAGTGAATGGGTTGCGCTCTCCCGACAGCACCGCAGTGAACTGCAGCCATGGTTCGACTAGTGAGTGGGGACGCAACGCAACCTGTTTACACAGAACCTCTCTAGTGATGAGGCTGTGCACACACTCTGTCTCGCTAGCCAACGTAGCCTAACGAGTTGACACCGGGCAGCAAGCACGTGAATCATGGCGCTCATATTCTGGGAATGAAAAACATAGGCTCTTCGAGACGTATGAAAAATTACCAAAAACGAGCCAACGAGATGTTTCGGCGAAGCTTGGCATTCAGGAGGCTACCTTGTGTTTAAACTGCTCCAGGCTGCGTCTCCCCACGAGTCCCTCCCACTCCCCCTCGCCCTTCTCATCTCTCCTATGCCAGCAAGCCCAGCGCGACTTTCCCAATTCCAAGCAGTTCTTAGAGTGGCTTTTTAAAACTGTGTCAAAAAACACGTTGTAGGCTAGGCTACTACTGTACAGCAGGCTATGCAACAGTGTGTTATTTATCGGTGTAGCAATTTCAAGTGCCCAGTCTAGCCGCGTTTTGCATGCATAACCTGAATCACACTGTGCAGAAACTCGCCAGAAGACGTTTGTCGAATGGGAACTTAACAAACTTATTTGACATCATAAGAGTTGACGACCCGTGCGTGGTCTATGCTTCGAAATGCATATAAGCCTCGTCTTTCTCAGCGCTCATTTTTGGCAGACAGGTGGAGACAAAAAAAAGAGGTGAAATAATACAAATTCGTTTTTAGTAATCAACCGCTTACAGTGTTAAAATTGGCTCGGACAAACGTGACCACTATAAGCGGATTCCACTGTTAACATTCTGTACGGTTAGGTGAGTTATGGAAATGCAGATATTGTCACTCACGTCTCGTCACCGTCAAACTATTTAGGAGTGTCAGGGATGAAAGATATCCCGGTGTAACGGTGTGCGGTAAGGTAACCCACCGAGATAACACCGTATTTTAAAATTCAGACGGTTATCTTCACCGTCATCATATTTAAGCGCGGTTACCGTGAAAACCGGTAACCGTGACAGCCCTAAT
>NC_085875.1:14112589-14117589 GCF_034702125.1 Engraulis encrasicolus
ATCTATCGAAGCCCTCCGTCCGTGGAGTGAGGTGTCGGAAAATCTCCGCGCGGAGGGGTGGAAAGCCCTTCGCCATACCCCTACCCCCTGTCTGAACGTGAATCAAGACGCCACTACCAGTATACGTGGACGCGCAAAACGGAGGCGGAGGGGAAAGGCTAAAGTCTAAGGGATGTAATGGGATTCACCGTTAGTTGACTCACCTGTGTTGGAAGGAAACTCTGGCAAGGTTTTTCTTTACTTTCTGGACCCGGAATTGACACCACTTGATATTAAATACCTGCTTTGGAAGAGGCAGGGTAGGAATCTTCTTAGACATTAGCTATGTGCTTCGGAGTACACATAATGGGTATATTCTCAGGCATCTTGTGCATGTTTTGAAGGACACATAGTGGTTATGTTAATAGACATGCCTCGGATGCAGGCTAGTTGTCTTCTTAGACTTTAACCCATTGATCAGTACCATCACAAATATGTGATTAGAATTTTGCCAAAATGTTGAGTTCTCATTATGATGTCATAAGGACTATGAGATTTTTAGCATTGACTGCTATGGGAGCTGTAGAGTGTTCAAGTAAAATTCTAGAAGAACTGGGGGAAAATCCTTACTCCTCAAGTACGTTCTTCACAGGACGCACAGTAAGGATGTTCTTAGATGTGTAGGCCATCTCCGTAGACATTGTGTATATGTTTTCTGCAGCATACTCAGAGTCCGCATTAATGAGTCATGACGAAGCGGGTTCTGGAGGCACGTTGGGCCATTAATGTATTCAGCAACACTGCAGCACCAGCAATTGGCAGGCCAAGATCTGCTACTGCTACTGCTAGT
This sequence comes from Engraulis encrasicolus, assembly GCF_034702125.1. NCBI lineage: Eukaryota > Metazoa > Chordata > Actinopteri > Clupeiformes > Engraulidae > Engraulis > Engraulis encrasicolus. The sequence continues at coordinate 14,113,419 of NC_085875.1, forward strand.
CTTTATCTTCATTTTCTTTTTCTTTTCCTCATCCTGCTTTTCCTTCTTGCATTCTTCTTCTTCTTCTCTCTCTCTCTCTTTCTTTCTCTGTAATCTTTCCAATTTTATGCTGAATGCATAAATAATCGCTACTGACCTAATTGAAAAATCAAAGAACGGATTTCTTTCTTTTCTTTTCCTTTTTTTTTGACAAAAAAAGTCTTTTTGGTCTTTTTGGATAAAAGAAGTATTTTTACCCTGGCTGTCTGAGAAAAATAGAGTACAGTGTAGAGAACATGGAGTTGTGGTCTCTGACAGGTGCGCAGTCACCTAGTGGCACTAGAGCTCAGACAAGACTGTATGGCTAGGACGGTAAATGTCTTGCCTCGTGGAGTTATTATGTTTTCTCATAAAACCATGACCTTGTGTTTTAATGGGCCGAGGGGAGCATATGGCCGGGATGGGATCAGACAGAAACACAGAGAGAGAGAGAGAGAGATTTGGAGAGGAAGAGAGTGAGAGGTGTGGCCCAGGATGATATCAGAGAGACGGAGAAAGACGGAGAGATTCAGGGGTGTGAGAATGAGGGGGAAAAGAAGGGAGACAAGAAGAAGGAGGAGGAAAGCATGAACAAGAGAGAGAAGGATGAGGACTGAGAACAAAATGTATGGCCCAGCGTGAGAGAGAGAGAGAGAGAGAGAGAAAGAGAGAGAGAGAGAGAGAGAGAGAGAGAGAGAGAGAGAGAGAGAGAGAGAGAGAGAGAGAAAGAAAAGAGAATGGAGATTGAAATTGAGATGTATGGTCCATCATGGTAGTAGTATGGATCTCTCTGCAGTGATGCCCCCATCTGTCCACTGGCTTTACAGGCACACACACACACACACACACACACACACACACACACACACACACACACACACACACAGACAGACACACACACACACACACACACACACACACACACACACACACACACACACACACACACACACACACACACACACACACACACACACGGACGCGTGCCCATAGCCATACTGTATACACACAAAAACCATGCACTGACATGTCTCTCACTCTCTCTCTCTCTCTCTCTCTCTCTCTCTCTCTCTCTCTCTCTCTCTCTCCATCCTCTATATTCCTCTCTCCCTCACCCTCGGGTCCTGTCCCACCTCTACCCGTGTCCAGCTTGTGACTTTATTGCCACTGAGAGGGATTTACCCACCAGTAACGACAGCTGTCCTGGGCACTGGCACGCGCTTTGAACAGAAACAGGGCCATATCTGTGCCAGAGGTGGGCCGGGACTCGCGCTAGGCACTCTCTGGAGTCGTGGCTCCTGCCAACGATTGGGTGGAATCTGGAGCAGTGATGTGGGTTGATGAGAATAGAGAGTGGAGCGGAGCGTATTGCACACGTGTGTGTGTGTGTGTGTGTGTGTGTGTGTGTGTGTGTGTGTGTGTGTGTGTGTGTGTGTGTGTGTGTGTGTGTGTGTGTGTGTGTGCGTGTGTGTGCATGCGTGCGTGTGTGTGTGTGTGTGACTGCATGTGTGACAATGTGGTAATTTCCTGCGTTTTTAATTAGGAACTTCATTTAAACTGGCAGATGCACTGATGAGCTGTGACTGCAGAGACATTACACAGGACGGGATGTAAAAAAGTACACACATTTGCTCAGAACATACGTTTTTCAGAACTGAGATTTCCAGGCGCACACTCTTTAAATGTTACCTGAAATCAATATGTTTTATTTATAAAAACAGTTAACAAATGAAGAGTTCAGATGCAAAACACCCTAAGTGCCTTCAGAAAATAATCTTAATTAACTTTTATTTAATACAAAGCTGTCAATTTTGCATATTTTTAAATCTTATTTATGTAATATAATTTATATAATATAAATGTTATGTAATATTTATATGTATTATCAAGTACATGAATGTAAACCAAACCAACAACGGGGCTCTCTAAAAATATAGAAGCGCAGGTCTTCAGAAATGGAGTTAGGGGGTTTTGCATCTGAACTCTTCAAATATAATTCAATGCAATGCGGCACTTTAAGTGAGGTAAAGTCATGTAAGTGACTGTAATAAGTGAGTGTAATGCTTCAGGGCAATGTTTATCACTTAAACTTAACACTGAAAAGGAGTTCTAAATGATTAATAGTAGGGAAAGTAAGGCTGTGTTAAAACTAAGTGTATGGTACGCAGTATGAGAAAAAGAAGTCCCTATGCTTGCTGCACATGTGAAGGTCCTCAAGGTTAATGATATTTTAGCTGTATACTGTTAGAGTTTTACAGTATATTCTTCTTTTCCCAAAGTGTCCTTTAGTACATTTGTCTATTTGCAACTATAAAATGTCCTAATGGAATTCATTCTATTTTTAGGCCTGAAACGATTATTTGAAGCTATGAAAGTAAGAGCAATACAATTACCTTTCAAAAACTTTTGGTAGCACTTTATTTTAGGGATACATCTATTAGCACTAATACATACAATGTCCCTGTATAAGTAAACTTTTCTGTGGCTTTTGCATATTTTTTGTTGGCTTATTTTTTGCTGGCTCTTTGACTATCTTCTTAACCTGTATACTGAACAAATACTTGACTTGGCAAAGGTAAAGAATCCAAATACTGCAGCCTTTTTAACAAAGATTCTGCATTGAAGACAAAATCAGAGGAAACAGATGAAATATTTTTTGTTTTCAATGGGGGTGTAACATACATTACAAGGTAATCTTTATCAGAGTCCTTGAGAAGACATAGCTGTACGTCAAAACATTAGTCCAACCAGATGAAAATGCAAATCACATGGATAGCCCACTTTGATGTTGTAATGTAATTATCAATCAATGACGTATCAATCTATCAATCAAGTAGATCTCCCAGCATTTTAACTATGCATACTTTAGAAGCACACACAGAAGACAGTGGAAATGATTATTTAACTGTTTATAAATACAAACACAGAAGACAGTGGAAATGATTATTTAACTGAACATAAATACACACACAGAGGACTGATGGTTTCAGTTTGTTCTGACATTCAGCGATCAAATGGGAATTTGTGGAGGGCGTTGATCAAGCAGATTGTTCTCAGCCTTTCCCATGAGACTCTCTGTGTCAGAGAGGTCACGGTCGCCCTCATGAGCAGAGCAGAAATGGTGGTCCGGGGTGCCATTTGTACTGGTGAATGCTCCTCTCTCTGACCTTTCTGACTGTGTGTGTGTGTGTGTGTGTGTGTGTGTGTGTGTGTGTGTGTGTGTGTGTGTGTGTGTGTCTGTGTCTGTGTGTGTGTGTGTGTGTGTGTGTGTGTGTGTGTGTGTGTGTGTGTGCGTGCGTGCGTGCGTGCGTGCGTGCGTGCGTGCGTGCGTGCGTGCGTGCGTGCGTGCGTGCGTGCGTGCGTGCGTGCGTGCGTGTGTGTGTGTGCGTGCCGTGCTTGCGCGAGAGAGAGAGAGCGAGAGCGAGAGAAAGAGATGGAGGGGGGCAGACACAAAGGACCCAGCAGAGACATCTTGTAGGGCGCGACCTCAGGCAGGAGCTAAATGCCACATCCTCTGCCCTTCAGCTGAGGCCACTTGGGTGAAACGACAGCACGTGAGGCAGGGGTTTTACATAGTGTTACCAAAGATTTCCGATATGGTAACCTAGATGAGTCATTCTACTGTACGTGTCACCAATGACACAGAGAGGTATCAGTTCCGGTCGCCTACATGGGCGTGACTGTTTACGTAAATGCTCCCCATTCCGCTCATTTGATTTTGAACCCCCGCTAGTCTCCTAAAGGGGAGTACTCAACAAACTTGCAGGTTAGACTTTTACGTCATATCACTTCTGGCAGGAACTCTTTTTTAAAAAGCCATCTCCTCATCCTCCTCCTCATTACGCATCTCGGGTGTTACGCCCAAACACTCATTTGGTCTTACTGGGACCAAAAACATACCCTACTCTTGTTGAACACCTCTGTTGAAAGGAACCAAGTGCTCTCCAACCAGTGTTAATTTCGTCAACCATGACTATGACTAAAATATTTCGTCAAAGCCCTTTTTTGATTTTCGTCATTTAGACTAAGACTAAGACTAAATTGGGAAGGCAATGACTAAAATATGACTAAGACTAAAATTGATTTTCGTCATAGTGACTAAGACTAAGACTAAATTTTAAAAAGATGACGAAATGAACACTGGTGTTGAATA
>NC_085875.1:14135089-14137589 GCF_034702125.1 Engraulis encrasicolus
TAGTACTGAAAGTCCCCACTGACATTGTACTGTACTTAGACTCAGTACAATGGGTGTTTGAGCATTCTACGTAACTCTCTCTCTCTCTCTCTCTCTCTCTCTCTCTCTCTCTCTCTCTCTCTCTCTCTCTCTCTCTCTCTCTCTCTCCTCTCTGTCTTTCACTGTGTTTCTCTGATTGATTTCTGAGATCTATCTATCTATCTATCTATCTATCTATCTATCTATCTATCTATCACATTCACATTTCTAGCATTTCTATCTAAAGGTTCATATATCGACCAGAAACCAAACTGGAAATCAAGAGATCAATCAATCAATCAATCAAGTATCTCTCTCTCTCTCTCTCTCTCTCTCTCTCTCTCTCTCTCTCTCTCTCTCTCTCTCTCTCTCTCTCTCTCTCTCTCTCTCTCTCTCTCTCTCTCTCCCCCCACCCCTCTGTCCCCACCTCCTGTTTCCTCAGGTGGTTATTTGCTGTGTTTTACAGTGTCTGGCATGCCCCTTACTCCAGTGTGTCCAGATATAAATAACAGCTTGTGGGTCACAGGTGGCAATCAGGTGGCGATTTAGATGATTGAGGCACAGCACTGTATTATCATTTGCATGCATTATATCATCAGTCGCTCTGATCAAAATGCCTTGGACATGATTGCAACATGTACAATTAGACCAGGAGGTGGGAGCGGAGGGATAGAGAAAGTAAGAAAGAAAGAAAGAAAGAAAGAAAGAAAGAAAGAACTGTTCCGTAGTGGACATTAGACAAGACATTTTTTACTGTAAGAAACCCTTGTGGAGTGGCCACTACCTGGAAGTCGTGATTGTATCTGAGCTGCTCCAAAGCCAAATGACTCTCTCCTCCGTCCCCCTTTCTTTGAAACGGTGACTTAAGTTGTCATTTGAATCCTGTGGGGTCCGACGAAATGACACTTCTCAGCATGTACCGGGGGAAAGTCTTGGCGTAAAAGATCTCGCCTCAGCACAAGAAAATTGCCAATGATGAATTGGCGTGAGGCTTTTAAGGGCTTCAAGTACTTATTGTCACAGTGGCAATTTCGCCTGTTCAATCTGTCTGACGGCGGTGAACATTTTGTACCAAGCCACCCTGGAGATCATGACTACAGGCCTAACCCAGGCCATTACTTAAAGAAAATGCCTCTGCAATAAAACCACATTAACTGTTTCTAAAGTCAACTGCAAATAACAGCCCCCGAGCTGGCAAAGGTCCTGCTGTGCCTCCAAGAGTTGTGGAAGAGGACAAGAAGGGGTTGTTGGCATGACTGGTTTCTTTGCATGCAGTGGATACCATGACTGCATTTTGGATTCTAGAAAACTGTGAAGGTGATTTTAGTTCTTTTTTTTAAAAGACAAATGGATTAGAAATACTTTGTTGATGAACGAGCAAGTCACGTTGTCCAGCAGTAAGTAGGCAACATATCCACATGAATTCAATGCTCTGTAAAGACTTTACTGTAAAGACTTGTTTTTGAGCTGATTTGAAATATATTGCATAAAGAATCAACTATGTGTACAGTATACAACAAGGGAGCATGAAGAAATAGTCCTACCAACAGGTCCTAACCGATATTCTGCATAAGCATATTGCTTATGTCATTATCATTGCCAGAAGGGTTAAATCTATGCACATGTGTAGCTCACATTGGCCCCATCAGTAGGCCCCATAACCACTGTAAGAGTAAGTTGTAGAGGAACTAATCCTTGCTTCCCAACCCATGATAGCACACAGCACACACATACTGTAGCTGAAGAGAACTTGAGCAAGACACCTTAGCCATAATATGGGCCCAGATTATCCAGCTCGTTGTAATTGCCAGTGTGGATGAGGTACTAAAACACTGACTATTCCTGATCTGGCAGGTGCAGGTGCGCATGGCAGGTGTCAGGTAGGTCAGTTCATTCTCCTCCCCTAGTCAGTGTTGCCAGATTGGGTGGTTACCCGCCCAATTGGGCTGCTTGGGGTGGCCGTCTGCGGGTAAAAACGGGAAAATTTGTCCATTTGGCGGATTTTTCTTCAGTTTTACTTTGGCTTTGTGCCTATGGCCGAACCACACCAGGGAGGATGTCAGTGCACATCATCCCTCCCACTCGGGTCATATTGCTTAAATAAAATGTGTTGAAATTGGGTGGAATTTAGCGCAGCTTGGCGGTTTTTTAGCACCTTTTGGGCGGGATTTGATCAGACACATCTGGCAACACTGCCCCTAGTGCCCCTGAGCAAGGCACCCTAAAGCTGGCTCCAGGGTGCTGTTGCTGGGTCCATGGCCTCAGGGTCTATTCCTGCAAGTTGCTCTGTATAACAGCATCAGCTAAATGCACCCTACTGAAATGTAATGTAGGCTATTGTAAAATGAAGTGTGCTGTCAAAGAGTAAAAGAAAAATAAATGTTGCTTCCGCAAGGATGGTCAGACAACCATAATCTGTTTGTGTGTGTGTGTGTGCGTGAGTGCGTGCGTGCGTGCGTGCGTGCGTGCGTGCGTGCGCATC
>NC_085875.1:14142589-14155089 GCF_034702125.1 Engraulis encrasicolus
CCACTGTAGACCCATGGGCCAGTTATCCTGTACTTACCCGAAATGGGTTGTTCTTTATAGCTCGGGGACTTGAGTGCAATCCTCTGATTCGGTTATGAATCTCCCTAATCAGACATCTCTCCCGCAGCGATCCTTTAGAAAAAGCAGTGGAGACAGAAATGAAATGAGATACTTTAGTAGTGTGAAAAATCTCTGCATTGCCAAAAACAAAAAAGATCCCATGGCTATCCGTCTTTGAAAGTTGTATTGACATTGGTTTGTGAAATACAAACACTTGGCTAGGAATCTCCTTCTCAAAAATAAAATACAAAACTAAAAGTAAGCAAGAATACAATAATAACACTAAGCTTGTGAAAACAGTGATGATGTGTGCGTGTGCGTGCGTGTGCGTGCGTGCGTGTGTGCATGTGTGTAGAGGGGATTATCACAGACAGCTAATATAAAGATATCTATGCATAAGGTAAGTGCAGTGACTGATTTGTGAGCCTCTTGCAGGCCTCATCTCTGTTGGAGGACTGAAGTATTACAGCTATAGGGAACACACAGAGGCAGGAGATTGACGTGAACCCAAATCTCCCTCTTAATCTCCTTGTTGTGTGTGTGGCAGTGCTGAGAAGGCCTCTTATTACATCTCCTCTGTCTGTACACATGCAGAAGATGCAAGCAGATCTCAATTTGAATGCTTTTGTTTGTTTGTTTGTTTTTTGTTTGGTTTTTGGTTGAAAACACTGCTAACTGACTACAATTGACTGACAACTACCACGAGCTAAACCAAAACAATAGGCGTTCCCCTGATGCTACGTCACAGAACGCGCCGCCCCAGAGGGCGTGTTTGCAGGCCATAACCTGAAATTGGCAAACCTTTCCCTATATTTCGTGCTGACTGGTGGGGTGCATCCCAATATGTGACCTTGCCTCCTCCACTTGCCTCCTCCACTTGCTTCTCGTCATGATGACATCACTGACAACAGCATTATATTTCAATATCTTGCAAAAGCTCAATTGTAGAGTCTTTTTCTCATTTGCAATTGGGATGGTGAATGAAAAACAGTCCCTCAAAAGTTGTTGTGGCGAGGCTGACAGCTGGGAAACTTTATCGTTTTCTCCACGGAGGAGGGGCCAGGAGGCGGGACGAGGAGACAAGCACAAGTGGAGGAGGCAAGGTCACATATTGGGATGCACCCGTGGTGTGAATGTCTCAATCCCCTCGTAGTATGTTTTGTTACGCTATTTTGACCTAATTATGTTCAAATTAGGCAACAAAATTAACCTGAACGTTGCTCTTTAATATCTGGCTCCTACTGTCACCAACACACATTCAGGTGAGACACAGATACTGGAAGGGGCTGAGTGGATGTGAAAATGCTGACTGGATGTGGAAATGGATATAGACGTACCCTACGTAAAGGTGGATATCAGTTAGAGCAGTTGCTCCCAATTTTTTTTTCTGCTGCAACCCTTTGCACCCATTTTTCCCTTATTAGTTGCTACATCTGAATTTGAAATTCACAGACAATGTAAATAAGGTTATTAACCATGCAAGTTTTTGGATTTATGGATTTTTTGGGATTATGTTAACTGTTAACCTGTTGTTTTCCCATTTTTATGAAAAGTCCATTCTCTCTGTGCTTCCCCTTCTTAAGCCTGGCTCAAACTACACGACTATCGGCCCGATTCTCGGCTGAAAACCCCCCTTACGACAATCGGTGGAACGTTAACCCCCAGGACCATCGCAAGCAGTGGTGTAGTCTACATAGAACGCGGGTATACAGAGTATACCAACTTCTAAATTTCAGGGATTTCAGTATACCCACTTAAAATTGATTGATCCATTGTTTTGAATAGCACAAATATATACAGTATACCCACTTCAAAAATGCTCAAATATACAGTATACCCACCATAAAAAAGTAGTCCACACCACTGATCGCAAGCGATTGTCGGGGAGTGATTCCTTGTCGTGGCCGACGTTTTAAGATAGAACTTTGGCAGCTCAAAGAGTCGGCAATCGCAAATCGTAGAAATCAAACAGTGTTTGATATTTGCGACTGGAAATAGAACGCTGGGCATTGTCTCTGGTTGCGAGCAGGGATAAGATTGGCAGTTGCGATTCTCTTCTAGTGTGCGGTGCACCCCGACGTCAAAATCGGACACACAATCGGGAGTCGTGTAGTTTGAGCCTGGCTTTACCTAGTCCTAGGCAAACCACCTTGGGGTTCCGACCCCCATATTGGGAACCACTGAGTTAGAGTGTTGTGCACACCGAAGACCATAACATTTTGGTTCCACTTTCCACCACAGCAGGACACACCCAGCTGTGCTGCTGGTTTCCATTTTTCAGTTTAGTTTCTTCATCGTCTCTCTGGACGACAGTGACGGAAATGGAGAAGGAAACACACATAATTAAACTATGAATGTTTTGAGATACAGCTATGAACTCAATCTACGCAAACAATGGATCATTGAGAAGAAACCAAGAAACAAAAACATAGACAAAAATATCTTAAAGTAAAAACTAGATCAACTGCAAAAAGAACTCAAAGACAGTAGACCTCCGTCAGCACGAACAAAATCAATTCATCTTAGAACAGTAAAGGACCCAAACCATGGCAGGTCATTACTTGCTATACCTCTCTAAGTTTAACACATAGCCCATCGTGAGCATTTGACTCTGGTGCCGTGTGACTCCTTTTGTAGTCTAAATCAAGTTTCGGCTCTCCGGTTTCAGCTAAATCATTTATGTGTGGACCCTGTCGGATTGCAGATTGCTCCTTATGGAGAATTGTGTGTATGTGTGTGTGCGTGTGCGTGTGCGTGTGCGTGTGCGTGTGCGTGTGTGTGTGTGTGTGTGTGTGTGTGTGTGTGTGTGTGTGTGTGTAACACCCCACAATCAGAAATAGGGTGATGTTAAATGTCCACATGGTCAAGAGTGACGTACTGATGGAAGAGACATGAGCCACAACTTTTGAACTCTTAACAGTTTGTTGTCATTGTTCACTGTGAACATGGCTCAGCTATGCACCTGCTTCATACTGTCTTCTCTCTCTCTCTCTCTCTCTCTCTCTCTCTCTCTCTCTCTCTCTATCTCTCTCTCTCTCTCTATCTCTCTCCACTTGGTTTTTCTAAACTTAGCAGTACTGCAGCCTCGCTGACAGCAGCCAGCTGTATTTTAGCATTTCCAGGCTGCGTCGGCTAGCTCAGCAGAATCACCGAAGAAAAGAGTGTGTCCCCATTTGCACGGACAGAAAACAGGAACGAAAGCAAAGTAGACGCTTGCTCCTTTTTGATTTTCACACTGTGAGATGGTGCACAAGTGTGAAACACACACACACACACACACACACACACACACACACACACACACACACACACACACACACACACACACACACACACACACACACACACACACACACACACACACACACACACACACACACACACACACACACACACACACACACACACACACACACACTCAAAATACTTTTTTTGTTTTTTGTTTGTTTTTTATCTCAGTATCGTTTCACCTTCATGGATTTTCATCCATGGCTACTGAAGCGCATAGTGACTGTGGAGCCGCAGCCAGCTGCAGCCCGGCATGCTTGGCAGCCCCTCACAGCTAGCTCTGCTAATCCTGCGTGATCGCTAATCATTTGGATGCGCCATTAACAGATTGCTTGGACTGTCTATAGAGCTAACCGAAGAAGGAGATGAGGGAATCTTTGAGTGAGCCATGAGTGTCAGTTTAAAAAAAACATTCTACTACATAACTTTCATGTTAAGCTGAGTAAAAACTAATTATTAAATGGTGATAATGAGTGTGACCATTTCAGGGTGTTTTTTTATTATCTTTTAATTTCTCGCTGACAAGGTGGGGTTGTGAATGTTAGCGTTGAGTTCTTTTGCACGGATGTGTGAACTACTCACACCTTTTGTCTTGAATGCGAAAAGTCTCTCTGTATTACGTACTTGAATTGTGTCCGGTGTTAAAACATGCCACAGAATGCACTTTTCAGATCAAGTTTGCATTGTCTGTGTTAATTGGTAGTAATGTCACACCAGTTATGAAAAAGCAAAGGCATTCTATTTTAAAGGTGTAAAACAATAAAAAAGGTGTTCAACCAACCACATGCTAAAATTAATGTCTGTGGTGTCACTACACCTACGATAGATTACTTACTTGTATGTACAGTAGCCTTCTGTAGACATTTCAAGAGGCAGTGAATGTGATACATTTTTGTGTTACATGCTTTAAAGTGATACTGTCCCATTTTTGGAAATAAGCTTATTTTGCACCTCCCCTTGAGTTAGATAATAGACTTTTACCTTTCTCCTGTATTCACAACCGTTTTCTAGTTATGGCAGTGCACATTTTACCTCCAAGCTAACAGTTAACATTGAGTCCTATGAGACCAGTTAGCCGCGAACTGGTCTCATAGGACTCAATGTTAACTGCTAGTATCGGGGTAAAATTTGTACTGCCATACCCAGACAACGGTCGAAAGTACAGAAAAACGGTAAAAGTCTATTATCTAACTCAAGGGGAGGTGTAAAATAAGCTTATTTCCAAAAATGGGACAGTATCACTTTAAGTATTCTTGTCTATCTTTTTTAAACATTTTTATTTACTGTTCGCTCCATATATTTAGTACCATATTTTTCAGCCAAATGATAGTACTAAATGTGATCTTACATCCTTACTGCTCCAGGTGCCTGCTGCTTTAAGTGTAGATTTGTTCCACTGTATACTCAGAGTGGATGCTGTACTGTATGTCAGACTTGCAGCACACATCTTAATAACTCTCCCTTTTCACTGCAGCGCTAGGCTCTTGAGCAATCAGATGAAATGAAAGCCCAGCACCCGGGGGTATCGGATTCAGCACCTTAACTAATCAACAGCAAAGGGAGAATACACCATACACTTTCCATCTCATCTGCGAGAGGGAGGGGGAGACAGGCAGAGACACAGAGAGAGAGAGAGAGAGAGAGAGAGAGAGAGAGAGAGAGAGAGAGAGAGAGAGAGAGATGCAGACAGATGCAGACAAACGGACAGAGGATGAGAGAAGCATAGAGAATGAAAGTGAATGTGCGCGATTGAAAGGGGAGAGGGAGGGAAGGACACATTAGTGAACTTTGCTGTGTCGACTCACACTTTCATCTATTATAGGAACCCTGGGCTCCATTGATACAGTATGCCTATTCATACTCACCCATCATTTGGCTGGTTAGTCAGTAGCACAGCAGCATAGTACAGCATACATCATATGTGCTATTGTAATTACCCTTAGATCCAGAGTAATAGACTCTTATGAGCCATACAAAAGCACATTATTACCTCTCTTTTACCTCTCCACATCTGCTGTTATGCACAATGCCAACTGCGACTGCGGCATCCCAATCATGCACATGTGCCAAGGACAATTGACTATTTTGCATGGGGGCTCAGAATGAGATGAGAGAAATTCTGACTGAAGCGGTTCGTGTGTGATGGGATAGCAATTATTTGTTCACCTGTCTGCATCATGCGGTGCTAGGCAGTGAGCTACTGTAGCTTCAGTGGGCATGAAACATATGGTTTATGTCCTGAGCATCTGAAGGCTACAAAGAGGATTGTGTGACAGCAGGGGAGGTCTTTTGAAAAAGCCAGTTCAGGGAGGAAGTGATGTGTGGGTTGTTCTATACACATGCCTGTGTTCCAAAGACATTCTTCTGTTCTAAAGAGATGTTGTGTAAAAGGCACAGAGATGTGAGGAGCTTCTTTGTTCCTCGTCTTTAATAAGAGGTGAAAGGTCAGTGGGATTTAAGTGCTTTTTTCTCCTGCTTTGGCATTTATTTGACCTCTCTGGAATAGCATGCACTGGGCCCCCTTCTCTAACATGACTTTCATTTTTGTACTTCAAAGGGCAATATGCATAATTAACATAGAGAAAGACTGCATGTTCTTTGGATTCAGCCCTCATGGAAGACCCCTGAAAGCGCATAAATTATAACCAGAAATACCCAGATTATACGTAATGTTCAATTTTTCCATATCTTCATAGTAGTGCTGCTACTGTAGTCCATTAAGAAAATAACTAGTCATTTTTTTCACGAGTATTTTGCTTAAAATTGTTATCTAAACAGCACAGTTCAAACTTGACAAAAACATGGAATTTGTGTCTATTGCAAAGACACCAGGCAGATAGGAAGTTGGCCAAAATAAATCATACCTTTGTGAAATAAGCACATTTCTAACTAATGAAGTTGAAATATGTCACTACTACCATCTTTTTTCATGGTTTTGTGAAAGCAGATGGTACTATAAGTAATCCTTCATGGTAATGGAAGAGGTTTGCTCACAGCATCGTCTGTAATGCTCAGGGGACTCATGATCTGTTTGCAGTGGAAACTCAGTGTTCACATTGGAGCATTACCTTGTCACATAATGTGAAGTCATCTATAGATGCTGGTGGTCATCCTTGTTTTGGAGAACCTGGGTGAACATGAGTAGGTATATTTTAGGTCAGGTGTCACCAACGTTGTGCCCGCAGGCGCCAGGTAGCCCTCCAAGAGCTTCTGAGGTGCCAACCAAGGATGTTAATAAACAGTGACGACTACCAGATTTTAGTCACAGTTAATGCTTTTCTTGATTTAAATATGAGATTATTTATTCTTTATAACCTATAAGTAAATTATCATTCAATAGTGTGATTTGAGAATGATGCCAAGACATTAGTAGAGGATTTTGAACAAAAGTAGCCCTCGGGTAGCCCTTGGGTAGACCTTGGTAGCCCTCAGAAAGGTTGGGGATCCCTATTTTTTTTTTTTTTTAAGGGGCTTTTCAGCCTTTATTGTTTTTTTTTGAGACAGGACAGTGGAGGAGAGACAGGAAGTGAGCTGGGAGAGAGAGATGGGGAAGGACCGGCAAAGGACCCGGACCGGGAATCGAACCCGGGTCGGCCGAGTGGTAAACGTGTGCCCTACCATATCAGCCACGGTAGGGCTGGGGACCCCTGTTTTAACTGCATGTAACATGGCTGTGTAACCTGTGAAGGGAAAATTAGGGAGACTGTAGCAGCGGGTCTGTTACTCGTCCAAAACCAATTTTTAGCCATTGACATCAGTCATGATGAATTCTCGCTGTATGTTTGTTTGCTGTTCTTTTGTGTAATTTAGTTTTTATATTTGTTTTGCGAAGCCGAACAAATGTTGATCTGGTGATATCCACGTTCATAAGCAGTGTCCACTTTTTCATTTTTTACGTACGAACGGCAGTTACACTCCATTCATCTCTGATGAATCATGAAATTTGATTTTGTGTGAATCTGTTTATTTAATTGCTGTTCATTAGCTTAATGATGAGATAGTGGGACCCTCTAATAACAAAGCCACTGAGGCATCTGCGCTCCTCTTCTGATGCAATTATAGAAGAATACTGCTCAGGCTTCTCATTTGTTCTGTTCAGTGAAACCCAAAACAAACACAAGATCAAGGTGGTCGACTTTGCAGAACAGAACTGAACAAAAAAGAATAGAACAGGAGAGTGCTGCAAATGATATTTGTTTGGGCACGGAAACAGTCAGTGGCTTTGGTGACGGCGTGGGGCTGTGGCAAACTGTGTTTGCCAATGTACAGTTTGTGTGAGAAATGGAAGTCCAACAGAAAAACAGACTTCAATTTCCTGACTGTTGAAGCCAATAACAGCTTCAAGTGAGCATTGTTTCTTTGTGCAATGGGTTATGGCAAGAATGTTCAGATTTCTCCAATCAAGAGTTGGCAAGGCCCACTCAAGGCTTTTGTGGCTCGTATAACTATTGCCTGAATGTTAAAAAAGAAAACTCAAGTGTCTGGATGTGATTGGCTTTGCTAGGAAAAAAAGACTTGTGAACAACAGCCATTCAAACATGCTGAGGAGCGGCTTTCAATAACTGGCTTGAGGACTCATACAGTACTGTACGTCCACATTATCCCTGACTATTTGTTTTCAAGCATGCAGTGCCTTGTCCTTGAAATCAAGAGCAGTCTCTCTCGCTCACTCGCTTTTGCTCTCTCTCTCTCTCTCTCTCTCTCTCTCTCTCTCTCTCTCTCTCTCTCTCTCTCTCTCTCTCTCTCTCAATCATTCCTTCTTTTTCTTTCAGGCTGTGTTGGGCACTGCTCCAGTTGCTGCCTCAGGCCTAGCTTCTGTCTGCTACTAAACGTGCAGGCGAGAGAATCGAATTTCTCCTGATCAAAACGTAATGAAACAGAGTAGAGCTTTTATGTGTCAGAGAGAGAGAGAGAGAGAGAGAGAGGGGCTGTGGCTTGGGAGTCGTGGTGGCTCTATGCTTGCATGCCCTTTGAGCAAAGAGGGAGATTTAGCAGAAATGCATTTTTTGTGTTTTGACTCATTCTCGCACTTTTAATAATTGAGAGACCAGAATATTCTCGCCGTTTTTTTCCGAATTCGGGCATGTATCTCTTTGGCACCAGCCTGTTCCCTTAAGAAGTGTTCCTCCCACTTTAAAAAATGGCACTTAAAGGCTTTTCAACTTGGCGAATTATAGCTACTTCAACACGCTTGTGTAATATAATTCTTAGTCAGGCTCTTGTCAGAAGTGTACTTTAGGAACAAAGCCCATGCCTGTTATACTTCGATGATCTCATTGTTTTTGTTGGCTGTGACGGCTTCGCATCTCATCTCTTTGGAAGAGCAGTTCTCTGTTTTGCCGTATTGCCTTATGGTACACATCCCTCTCCTCACTGGCAGCTTTGGCTCTTCCGAATGCTCTTGAGTGCGCTGTCCCAGATTTCCCACACGTACACATCAAGTGTGATGAATGCCGCCCGCTGAAGATAAACATCTAGCCCAGTACGCTTTATCATCCATCGTCATTTTCTATGCCACAGCTGATAAGAAATAACGCCACTTCTTGTTAACCGCAACCATAAAATATCACAAAGGGGCCTAGGAAACAGCAGGGGGAAGGGGTAGGAAAGGCGGAGGGGGACAGAGGAGAGTGGGGGTGGGGGTGGGTAAGAGAAGCGAGGGAGCAATCTAGGGACAGAAAGAGAGAAGGAAGGAAGGAAGAAGAGATACAAAGGGAAAAGGAGAAAGAGATTGGATGAAGAAGGGTGTGTGAGAGGGTAAGGCAGAGAAAGGGTAGAGGGAGGGTGACACATAGAATGAGAGAAGGAGAGAAAGACAAATAGAGGAAGGGAGAGCAATAGGATCTGCTCACAGTAGCGTGTGGCAGTGCCTCATTGACACCAAATACTCAGTGCGCCATGTCTAAGGTTTTTTTCGTTATCTTTTTTTTCCGGCCATTTTTGAGCTGGTGCGTGATTGTAATGGGTAGCCACTAGGAAAATGAATGTAGTACTACTGAGACCAATGGTATTTTGGTAATACTGTCCAAAACCGGACACCGCTTCAGCATGGTATTTATCAGCCACGTGTGTGTGTGTGTGTGTGTGTGTGTGTGTGTGTGTGTGTGTGTGTGTGTGTGTGTGTGTGTGTGTGTGTGTGTGTGTGTGTGTGTGTGTGTGTGTGTGTGTGTGTGTGTGTGTGTGTGTGTGTGTGTGTGTGTGTGTGTGTGTGTGTGTGTGATGTCCTAAGTGGGACAGGCAGAGATCCTCTATGGCCATTAATCTCCCTTATCTCGCTCTCTTCTGCTATTTTATTTAACGCCATCGATTTCCACCGCTTTCACCACATTACCCAGATCAATGCAGCTGTTTTTTTCTTTCTTTCTGTTTTTTGTTGTGTGCAGCAACTTTATAAGCTGCCATGTCGGTCCACGTGTACCGTACGTTGGTCCGTCTGCGTATTAGTACGTCAGAAACTGGTTGGTTTCTTAGATGATATGCAATGCGTCATAGACGAGTTGACCTTGTTTTGTGTTGAGTTATTTTTCTTTTTTTTTCATATTTGTTTCCGTCCCACAAAATTGGGAATTCAGGGTTGGGGTGTTTAGGAGGAGGGGGTGGGGGTGTCAGCAGACTCACCACTGATGAATAATTTTCATTAGGCCGACAGGTTTATCAGATGCCGCCAGTGCAGGTAGATTATCCAGGGGGTCACACGGAGCAGCACAGACAAACACACAGACACAGACACACACACACACACACACACACACACACACACACACACACACACACACACACACACACACACACACACACACACACACACACACACACACACACACACACACACACACACACACACACACACAAGGGTAATTTGTAATCATTTTCAAGGGCATCATCTGCATTTGGGTTAAAGAAAATTTGGGTTGAGGGAAAAAAAAAATTAAAAAGGAAAGGAAGAAAATCTTTGATTTGCCTATATGTGAATATTAGCGTTTGCGATCTCTGTCTGATTTTAGCTCTTTGAGTTTTGTTTTCCAAGTGTCTGAATCAGAAGGTCACAGGTTTGAAGCTGGCGCCGGGAGAAAGAGTGGGTGCAGTGATGAGTAACCAATGCTCACCCTCATTCATGGACAATATGCACCGTCATTCATGAATAAAGTACCCTTGAGCAATAGCCAGGCTGTTACCTGCTGTATCGACTCTAGATCCTCCACCCATTTGCATTTTACCAGGACTGGACCGGTAGTCTGGCATATATGGCATACCTTTTTTTTAGGGCATACCAAAAAAAAGTGCAAGCCTGACATGTAAACAACGAGTCCTAATGCTGCGAGGTTCGATGGTTTTCACAAAGTGAAAGAAGCTGGCTGATGCAGCAGCATGATACTTGAGTAAGGCACAGAAACCCCACATTTCTCCAAAACACTTCACCACAAGATAACCCTGAGTCGCCTTGGATACAAGAATCTGCTGCTAAAGAGTAATATACTGCTTTGAGAAACAACGGAAATATGCCCTCCGCACTTCTAATTTGACAATCCGGTGCAACCTGAGCAGGACTAAATAATAAGTGCAAAGGGAAAAGAATCTGGTGCCACACGGATGTCTATTTTCTGTTATTTATTTTTTTCAGTGCAGTAAGACTAACGTTTCGACATGCGTCTTCACCAGAGTCCTCAGAGAAATGGTTTGCCAACGCCCAGATCTGTAATGTACTGCTTTTTAATTATTTTTCAGGAACGAGGGAAGATAGGAGTACTGTTCAACGTCGGGACGGTCGATATCCTGGTCCAGGAGACCAGCATCCCTGTGAACGATGGCAAGTACCATGTGGTCCGGTTCATCAGGAACGGGGCCAACGCAACACTACAGGTGGACAACTGGCCAATCAATGAACACTTCCCCCAAGGTAACCTGTCACACACCTCTGAAAACATACACACATGCGCACGTATGCACACACACAGAAACTATTGTTACTATACATTTTATTACATCTTAAATCATGTCAGTGGACAGCATCCTCTTTCAACTTCTTTATTCAAAAACCCTCTGCATGATTTTTGGTGGTGGTGGTGGTAGTGTGCGTGCGTGTGCGTGTAGGTGTGTGTGTATGTGAGCATTGTGTGTGTGTGTGTGTGTGTGTGTGTGTGTGTGTGTGTGTGTGTGTGTGTGTGTGTGTGTGTGTGTGTGTGTGTGTGTGTGTGTGTGTGTGTGTGTGTGCGCGCGCGTGTGCGCGTGTGCATGTGTGTGTAAGTGTGTGTGCGTGTGTGTGTGCTTGCGTGCGTGTGTGCAATTGTGTGCGATGGTGTGTATTCGCACTACACACAAAGCTTTTCCAATCCGCCCTTTGTTCATATGATCCGCGACTGACCCACAGCTGCCTTTAGTCTTAAGCCCAAAGCATGTGTACCCCTGTCCAGACATTCGTCTTGTAATCCTAGACAGGGCCTGTGCTTCTCAAAGTAGCTTTTTTTGATGTAGTGGTGTATTGGCTTCCGACTGCAGCAATACAAAATCAGAAAGGACTGAAGCTTGTACTCAGTGAATACTAAAAAGAGATGCCCATTCGAAAGTCCATATTGGTCTTGACATGCCATTCTTTTCAGAAGACTGAGGAGCAGAGCATGATCAAAAAACACTGAAAGACTAAGACACAAACGCTGCAGGCAAGGACATGTTCATTTGGTCTTTTAAAATTCATGTTGCTACACAGAAGGCCACTGACAAACGTGTGTGTGTGTGTGTGTGTGTGTGTGTGTGTGTGTGTGTGTGTGTGTGTGTGTGTGTGTGTGTGTGTGTGTGTGTGTGTGTGTGTGTGTGTGTGTGTGTGTGTGTGTGTGTGTGTGTGTGTGTGTGTGTTTGTGTGTGTTTGTCTTTCAGTCTTTCTGTCTGTCTGTCCGTCTGTCTGTCTGTGTAGTATGTGCGCGCAACTGGAAAGCCAACATCTTGACATGCCCTAGAGACAAACTAACAAGATCGGTCTGATGTAGCATTCGGTGAAAAACTCTATTAATAATATAAATAGAAAAATAAAGTTACAAAGCCTTTTTATTTCTTGTGGTGCTCCACGGAATGATCTGTGCTACTTCTAAAAATATATATATATTTTTGAAGTCCAGTCAATGTCAGTACCAGCAACACCAAAGAGTTTGTTTTAATAC
>NC_085875.1:14160089-14162589 GCF_034702125.1 Engraulis encrasicolus
GTTTGGCCGGAGGGATTAACCCACGATATCCCCCATTGTTCTCTATGATTGACATACCTTGAACATGTTTCCATCCCAGTTAAGTGAAGTCATTTACACTCTAACCGTCTTGGTGCTTATAGTCCAGGACAGTAGTCAGTGGAAAGCAAACTGGTCCACTTAGGAATGACTAGGCCAGGGACGACTAGAACAGTGTTTCTCAACCCTTTTTTAGGCAAGGCACCCTTTCAATTCATGAAAAATTTCAAAGCACCCCAAACCAACAAGCCGTAACATGGCACCGCATCCGATAACACACAAGGTTAGAAAAGTTACACATTTGGAGACGTGACACGACCTACGTTCGAAGTTGCAGCTGACTGGGGCGACCTATATTTACTTTATTGTGCGTAAATGGCAGATGAAAGATTCCACTGACTAACATAGACTTATCAATTTAGACAAGTATGTATTATATTACATAATTTATTTATCAACCGCCCTGTTGATAATTAATTAATTTATTTACCCCCTGAGGGAGGCCTGCGGCACCCCAGGGTGCCCCGGCACCCCTGTTGAGAAAGACTGGACTAGAACACTCCAATACTGTTTTTGTTATGTTATTGTGGTGCAAGCATAATGACTGAAACGTTGACTCTGAAGAAGACACACTGCATTATGCTTGCACTGCGATAAAATAACAAAAAAGTATTTGAGTGCTCCAGTCATCCCTGGATTATAGTCATTCCGAAGTGGACCAGTTTGCGTTCCATGCTACCATCCCAGTGTACTGCTTCCTTTTGGGTGTCTGTTCGGCTTCCCCCTTCCACAGATGAGCCATACATGAACACCATGTCTCTTACTAAGTCACAGATCTACAGTATATTTACTCATCAATGGTCAGATTAGCATCCAAATCCTCATGACAACTTTCAGGGCTCTAAGTTAACTCCAGCCAACCGGCCAAATGCTGGTGAAAACTTGCTAGCTTCTTTGACCGATTAGTGAGCATGTGTTTGGCTAGTAAGATTAACATAATAGCCATTTTGGCTGGTAATGAAAAGAGTTAATTTAAAGCCCTGAAAACTTTCATCCAAAGCAACTTTGGGGATGCAAAGGGGTCCTTAGTCCTGGGTCCAATGAGAGATGGGGGGGCATACTGTGTACTCATGTATTGGGCAGGGGGACCCTTTGGATTACTTCTTTTCTGGGCCCAGCCAAAGCTGTCAGCGGCCCTGTATTGGGCTAGCTCTCTTCTACCCCACCACGTCATGAACTCTCAGGTCCTGATGGGCTCACATTTTGGGAGGACTGACGCCAGTGGCAGTAATGGTTGAAAGGGTTATGTATGTTATCATACCTTATGAACAAGATGCTGTCTTCCAGAGCTTTGGGGTCTTGCCCTGACCCAACCGGGTGGCACAACTGAGAATGTAGGGCCAAGGCAGTGTCAAAACAGAGTGGGAAACTGTTTCCATCATTGTAGAGTGCACTCACACACATTAGACCACTCTCTCATCATACTACTAGCTGAGGCACTCTGGCAGGATACACGGTAGTAGATGGAGTGATATCATAGCCATCAAAGTCATTTGGCATCGTCAGGGTCAGATCTGAAAGACTCCCATCTCAGCCCAGTTCAGGGTTTGTGTGTGTGTGTGTGTGTGTGTGTGTGTGTGTGTGTGTGTGTGTGTGTGTGTGTGTGTGTGTGTGTGTGTGTGTGTGTGTGTGTGTGTGTGTGTGTGTGTGTGTGTGTGTGCGTGTGCGTGTGTGCCTGCATGCGTTCGCGTGCGTCTGTGTGTATGCGTGCGTGTGTGCGTGCGTGCGTACGTACATGCGTGTGTGTGTACTGTATGTGTGTGTGCATGTGTGTGTGCGCGTGCATGCGTGTGTGCATATGTGTGTGTGTGTGTCATCTGGACCTCATAGAGCAGTAGTCTGGAGGGGGCTCTTAGTGCCTGTCAGTAAAATGACAGATGTGTTTTCAGAACCCTGAATGGATAGATCATTAAGTGACCGTAAAGCACAATTTATTAGACAATTTCAGAAATAATTCACAGATGTGATGTTGAGTCATACGCAATAAACGCTTTACACTTTACAGCTCCTGCGAGCTGCAGGGATTTGTTTATTTTTTATTTTATTTTTTTATTGTTTTTTTTTTACTTTTATGTCCTTGGTGAAAGGGACGGCGTGTTCAAGGTCAGACATCCGTCTCCCATTTGTCTCACTCCTTTATCACTTGCTTTTTTAATGACCAAGGCCTCTCTCTACATTTCTCTCTCTCTCTCTCTCTCTCTCTCTCTCTCTCTCTCTCTCTCTCTCTCTCTCTGTCTACATCTCTCTGTCTCTCTCTCTCTCCTCTATCCCGCTGTGTTTTAATGACCTCTGCCGAATAGAAGCTCTATGGGCACTCTGCTTTATGGCATAGCTCTTAACAGTTTTCCTCTTCCCTCTTTTGCATGTCTAAATATCATCACGCTGATTTTTATTTTTTTAATTTATTTTTTTAAACCTTTTC
>NC_085875.1:14172589-14175089 GCF_034702125.1 Engraulis encrasicolus
GTGTGTGTGTGTGTGTGTGTGTGTTTGTGTGTGTGTGTGTGTGTGTGTGTGTGGGGGGGGGGGTGTTTGTGTGTGTGTGTGTGTGTGTGTGTGTGTGTGTGTTTGGACCAGTGTGTGTGTGCGTGTGTTTGGACCAGTGTGCCCCTGTGTGTACTGTATACGCCTGTGCCTGTGCCTGTGTCTGTGTCCGTGTCCGTGTGTGTGTTCAGGAGCCTGGGTGGTTTGTTGCCCTGCCTGGGGCTGGGCATGTTCGCTGACCTCTTAAACGTCCAGCAGCTCCTCCTGCTTGTTCATTTGTTATGTTATGTCCAGGGCCGCTGACAGCTTTGGCTGGGCCTGGGACAAACACATATGAAAGGGCCCCAAACCCAATACATACAATGTAATGAGGATCCAATTCTGGGCCCACTCTCTCCTTGGGACCGGGACAAGTCACCCTTTTGCCCACCCCCCGATGTCGGCTTCCCTGGTTATGTCCACCTCGCCTTGCTCCCTCCACTCCACTTCAACCCTACGCCACTACACCCCACTTCAACCCTACGCCACTACACCCCACTTCAACCTTTGTCCATTAGAGAGAGCCATGTGGCCGACTGGACTGTATACCGTAGCCTACCCTACTCAGGGCGGCTGTTCTCATTTCCTGCGCAAGTAGTATACGGACAAGAACGCAGCACCACCACCACCACTGTGCTGCACAGTGGCGGAACAATCGCACACCGTGCCCCAGGGCAAAACACTGATAGGGTCCCTCATACAGCCTGCCAAGGTTACAATAAGCCCCCCCCACTATCAATACGGGAGGGCCCTGGGCCAAGGGGCAAATGCCCTGCTCGCCCCTCCAATAGCTCCGCCCCTGGTGCTGAATTCCGCTCCACTATCCACTTCAACCTTTGGTCATTACAGAGCAGGTCTGGACTGGCCATCTGGCATAGCGGGCATTTCCCGGTGGGCCCTGCACTCTTGTGGGCCCCCATTTTTTTTTTTTCCATTACTCAAAATAGGGGCCCACGAGGGTGCGGGGCCCACCGCTGAGTCAGTTCTCCGCCACTAATAATAATGAGGGGGGCCCCTTAAATCCAAAAGTGCCCGGGCCCTATTTATCCCCCAGTCCAGCCCTGTTACAGAGCCCTATGTACCCGGCTGTATATACACCGTACGCAGGGCGCCTGGTCTTATTTTGGACCGCTGTATGGTCAGGAACATCTCTTCCCTCCTGTACATACATCAGGGAGGGTCATTGCACTGCCATTAGCCACCAGTCTAATCCAGATGAAATACGTGTACACCCTTTGTGGATGTGGGTAAAAATGAATGCCAACGCCAACTGTGTGTGTGTGTGTGTGTGTGTGTGTGTGTGTGTGTGTGTGTGTGTGTGTGTGTGTGTGTGTGTGTGTGTGTGTGTGTGTGTGTGTGTGTGTGTGTGTGTGTGTGTGTGTGTGTGTGTGTGTGTGTGTACACCAAACAATCATTGTCGGGGCCAGATGTCCCCACTAAGGTAGTAAAATCCTCTTAATGGTACATCTTGGGCCCCATAAATCTAACAGTGTTTTTCTTGGTAGTTTTGTTGTTACTGGTAAAAGTGTAAACATATTTCCCTACTCTGATAGTTTAAGGTTAGGGATTGTTTTGGTATTTTGATTCTTATACTACGTATTGTTAATATGATTTGAAGTGTGGGTGTGTGCGTGCATGCATGCGTGCGTGAGAGAGAGAGAGAGAGAGAGAGAGAGAGAGAGAGAGAGAGAGAGAGAGAGAGAGAGAGAGAGAGAGAGAGAGAGAGATGGAAATGCACTTGGATTATGATGCTGTCCACAGACGTTTATGGTTTTGCAAATTAAATAATGTCAATTTACTAAGCAACTCTGGAAATGATAACTAGCTAAAGGTCAAGTGCTATTCTACACCCTTGTAAACATTTTACAGCTGATAACATTTATGAGACAACAAGCAGCCTGCAGTCATAGTACCCGTCTGAAGTAAACCTTTTAACTTCGGTGTAAACACATTTTAAAATTAATGTCACATGTGCAATAAGGGAACATAACGTGATTTCTAAATCAATAAAAGAGATTAAATATCCACTAATGGCTGGAGTGCGACTAAATAAAACATTTTAAACTTGTTTTAAACTTTTAAAGGCAACAGCGATAGTGAACGGCTGCAAATCGTGAATAAGAAAATCCCGTTCAAACTGCAGAGAAATGTAGAGGAGTGGATGCAAGAAAAAGGTAAATATGCATTTCGTTTATTATAAATATCTGGCTTCATTGTGTTTTGCTCATTTTATCTAGAATTTTAATTTAATTTAATTTAATTTAATTTAATTCATAAATAGTCATCATAAATGCTGATAAAGGTCTTGTATAGATTTGTAGCTTGCACATTTGCATTTTTGTTGCTGTAGACAAGTAGTGAATCATTTTTTTATGTAAAATTATGTTTTGACATCAGTTTAAATGCAAAACAGAATTTGACCTGGAGCATGCATGTTAAAGGG
>NC_085875.1:14185089-14187589 GCF_034702125.1 Engraulis encrasicolus
ACACATTTGTACAGAAACGCACACACACACACACACACACACACACACACACACACACACACACACACACACACACACACACACACACACACACACACACACACACACACACACACACACACACACACACACACACTCACACACATATTAATTTGTGCAAACAGGGTCTGTAAATAAGCTGTCCATCACAGCAAGGCAAATAGTCTAATTGCAAAGCTGTAATTCCAAACATTGAACGGTGAGGAAAGTGGAGGAGAGGAGCGCTCAGTTGGGTAGAGGTCTCTCATTATGAATCATTTGCATTGTATTTAGTTTGTTTGTTTATTTCGTTCCTCTGTGTGTTTATCAGGGTGTTGGTTGGTTTGTTTGCTTGTTTGTTTCTGTCAGTGGGACCAGATTGCACATTTCCTAGCTGGTGTTTGAGGTAGATTAATGAGGAGCGAGGATGTGCTTGGTTATTATGGTGATAATGAGAGGCCAGGCGAGGCTTCCTGAGCAAATATCGTCTTCCCTCTAGGACACACTCTACCCCTACCTGAGCTCTTACCAGTTTGTTAGTCAGTTAGTGATATTTCACACTTTTCTAGTTGGTCCTACTAAATTTGGATTTTACCAGGCATATGCTCATATTCTTGCTCATGGTCACAAAGTTCAAATTGAACACTTTTCTAGTTGGCTCTACTTTCAAAGTAGTTGAAGGAATGCTCTTAATTTAACTAGGGTACATACTCATTCTTCCTATGGGACACATCCTACCATAAACTGAGCCTTACCTGTTTGGTAGCCACCTTAACAGACACCGTCCCACCACTGGGAAATTGTAATAGTCACCAAAAAACTTACCTGCCATAGTGCTTCAGTCATTGCCATTCTGGTAACAGGTTTATAACAGGTGTATTGTCTTAAGAGGTTAAACAGTTTGGCCAGTTTAACACTTTTCTAGTTGCTTCTACTTTTTAAAGGATTTATCCGGAGTTGGAACAAGTTTGCCTGATTTTTGCATGTTTGGGATGAAATACAGTCACTCTAGAGCAAAATCAAGGCAAAAGGATGCGTTTTGAGAAAGTTTGATAATATCACGTTAGCCTCGTTAGCCATATCAGCTATGCAATATGAAAGATGCGGGCATCGTTTTTCGGCGGTTACACACATTTCAAAAACACAACATTTTAAAGTCTTGCACAGCTCAAAACAACGTCACACTTACCTCGTAATATGTTGAGGGTATCCACACATAAACCAAAGTGTCCAAAGTCCTTCATGTATTCTTGAAAGGTCTGCAGAATGTGTTTTGTGAAGCTACTACCTTGAGAATATCTAAATTACGGTCAAGACAACTATTTGACACTAAAGTCCACCAAGTAGATTGCCGAGTGCGTCGCACCATCAGCTGTGGTTACTCGCTATGGAAATAATCATAGCTGATGGTGCGACGCACTCGGCAATCTACTTGGTGGGCTTTAGTGTCAAATAGTTGTCTTGACCGTAATTTAGATATTCTCAAGGTAGTAGCTTCACAAAACACATTCTGCAGACCTTTCAAGAGTACATGAAGGACTTTGGACACTTTGGTTTATGTGTGGATACCCTCAACATATTACGAGGTAAGTGTGACGTTGTTTTGAGCTGTGCAAGACTTTAAAATGTTGTGTTTTTGAAATGTGTGTAACCGCCGAAAAACGATGCCCGCATCTTTCATATTGCATAGCTGATATGGCTAACAAGGCTAACGTGATATTATCAAACTTTCTCAAAACGCATCCTTTTGCCTTGATTTTGCTCTAGAGTGACTGTATTTCATCCCAAACATGCAAAAATCAGGCAAACTTGTTCCAACTCCGGATAAATCCTTTAAGTGTTGAAATAATACTGGTAAATGTACCATGCACATACTCATATTCTTGCAGTGGGACATCTGTACCTGTAAGCTCTACCTATTCACCTCTGTTATATTCATGTAGACTCCTACACACATGAGAGAGAAACAGTTAAGTCTAACTTCTTTCTGGTCCTATGTTTCAAGTGTTGCAGTAACACTGCTAACTGAGATATCACTGGACGAGATCTTACTAAGCCTGCTGCTAAATTTACATTGTGAATACCCATCTCCTCTGGGATACACCTGAGCGTTACCTGAAGCCCTCCCATACTCAATACATATGGCTTGGAAATGTACACTTTCCATACATGAAGAAGTGGAACTGTTTATGTAAGTCGACCATTTTGAATTACCAGCCATATACTGTACATCTTTGCCTTCATAACCTACTCTGGACAGGTGATTAAATACTGCATTATTTGTTTAGTAGGCTACACATTGACTGGAAAAGATCAAATGTGTGAATGGGCAGCACATTTTGGAACTAAACTACTAAAATTACACCCTGGACCTTTCAGCCAGGCTTGAAGATGTACGTTAAACGTGCCCTTGCTTCCACTTTTACCGCATATATTCTGAGCTTAACCTGAGCTCTTTATTTTTTAAAAGGTTTTTGTGGGC
>NC_085875.1:14195089-14247589 GCF_034702125.1 Engraulis encrasicolus
CACACACACACACACACACACACACACACACACACACACACACACACAAATGGGCTCACTGACATCCCAGGCCCAAGACAAAGTCACCTGATAGGGACCCCGCACACCATACAGTACATACATTGTAATACGGATCTAATTCAGGGCTCCCCTCTCTCCCTGGACTTGGGACAACTCACCCTGTTTGTCCCCCATTGTAGGCTTCCCTGCACACACACACACCACATGTGCACACACGTACACGCACTCAGACGCACGGACGCATATGCATGCCACACAGACACACACACACACACACACACACACACACACACACACACACACACACACACACACACACACACACACACACACACACACACACACCTGCATGGCCAGCGTCTCAGCTGTAAATCTGGGCAGGGATGTGAGATCTACATGATATACAGTACCTCAGTGTGCTTTTGGCAGCAGGGTGGCCCATTGATGTACAGATGGCCTGACAGGTTTGCTGAGCGCTGGCTCTTAGCAGTGGCCCCCTTTCAGTAGCCCTCTCGTGCCTTCACCATTTCACACTCAACTCGCCATATGCTGTGTCGTATTTTGACGCAAAAGGCGAAGGCACCCCCTTAGTGTCGCATCTTGAAACAATATAATAGAGGCTCTGAATGAAAATATGAATGTACTACTTTCGCCGACAAGTTTTGGAGTTGGTCTTGAGATCAGAGGGTTGCAGATTCAGTTGCAGTAGGCAGTGTGGCTGCAGTACCTTACCAGAGAGGGTAAAGAGAGAGAGGTTCCATTGGCCCATTGTTTCCGGGTTCTATTATAGCAAGGGGGAGGGGGGGAAGACCTAAGGACTGTTCTATTCAATGCTAGGAGCATTATGACACGCCCCTTTAGGCAGACCGGAACCTGGTCATGTTAGGTGCCCATAGCAACCTATTACATTGGCATATCTCTATATACTTAAAGAATCTCTGACCTTACTACCTGTCCCCACACTGCTAGAAACTGCACTCTGTACTTTAATAATACATTGCATAATATGCTTCGGGTACAAATAGCTACTAAGTGTAATGTGGAATACAAAGGATTGTGGGTGCTGAAAGTGCCCGTCATGTAACCTACCGTATCATTTTGATTATATAACTTTCCCTCTTTCTGCCCACCCCCTCCCCTCTGCGTCCGTCTCTCTTTCTTTCCTTCTCTCTTCCTCTCTTTCTCTTCCTCTCCCTTCTCTAGGTTCTGAAAGAGAAGGACAAGCTCAAACAGGTATCAGTGCTATTTCAATTTAACCATTTTTCCATGGAAAGGACAATGAGGATGACAATAATGTCCACCCATCCTTATTTACGTATTAAAAAATATTCAAACGTCATCTATTCTAAAGAGGACATAGCTATAATCATTAATCATATTTATTTGAATGTCATGGTTCACCCAGTTCATTTTCCCTCACCACCCCCTGCATGGAATCCAATTGCATGTACTTTTCAGTGCCATTCAATATGTACTGCACAGTCATATGTGATTACAATGATTACATTTAATGTCATCTTTAAGTGATGTGCTCTTTTCCCCCTGGTCTCACATCTGTGTACATTGTGTGCTGTTTGTCAGACTGCAATACGGCAGGTATAGAGTGCAGACTGATGATGACCTCACTGAGGCACTAATACTATGTACCATACTCATTGGCTGAGACCAAGGGGGAATGTGTGCATGTTTATTGCATAGCATTTCACTTTAAGCTTTCTTTAATCACCAGAGTGCCCAGAGATTTTTTTTTTATTAATCATTACAAACACGAGTACATGAAACACTAAATAGCTAACAATCAATAAATACATATTTACTCCCTGCTTAATTTTCTTGCCTGCTTTCCCTCTGTGCAACAGAAACAGTCTCTCTCTCTCTCTCTCTCTCTCTCTCTCTCTCTCTCTCTCTCTCTCTCTCTCTCTCTCTCTCTCTCTCTCTCTCTCACTCTCTCTCTCTCTCTCTCTCTCTCTCTCTCTCTCTCTCTCTCTCTCTCACTCTCTCTCTCTCTCTCTCTCTCTCTCTCTGATGCTGTGCTGAGGGATTCTAGTCTCCCTAGACCAGGGGTGTCAAACTCATTTTGGTCCGGGGGCCGCATACAACCCATGTGGACCTCAAGCGGGCCGCATTAGTAACATCATCGCAAAAAAAAAACGTAAAGCAGAGGATTAGTGTTCAGTACTATCACGTTTTAAGTGTGTTGAATACTGTATGTAGAAAGCAATGCAATACTGATAATCCTATGCAAAATTTCCTTGACTTCATTCATTCATTGCCAACCGTCAATGAATTAAATATGGGACAGTTCATTTTGGCAGGGGGTCTGGGGGTTTTCCCCCTGAAAATTTTGTATTTCTTAGATGTAATTTCCTGCATTTTCACGCATTCTAACATCCCGTTTCCAGTTTCAGCTTAATAGGAACCAATACAAATCCAATTATATTTATTATTTAATTACAACCAATACCAATACAATATGAATAAGAAGTATTAACATTTTATCTCTATATATGAGGTCTATAATATATGAGCTTTATCAAATGCCTGTTACAGTACAAATTCACCATTTATAATAGAAGTGTGATGTGCACTTTACTACATATATACAGTATAACAGAGGGACCATTGGGTTAATGTCATGCAGGTCTCGATTTTGCCCCGAGGGGCGTAATTGCGCATTTTGGTTATTTCATTGAAAAAAGAAAACATTTTAATATATATATATATATATATATATATATATATATATATATATATATATATATATATATATATATATATATATATATATATATTTACATCCGGGCCAGATGGAACCCTCTGGCGGGCTGGATGCGGCCCGCGGGCCGTACGTTCGACACCCCTGCCCTAGACTCCCTGGCTGCTTTTGCCTTGCCTTGACTTTAGCCTTCCACTTATTTGCTACCCAAACTTCACTTAACTCGTTGCATTGATTGGCAAGAATTCGCACTCAACTCACAGTGTTAACCTCCACATGCCGCCGTGAATGCCAACGAGCCTGCGCCCATTCACAGCATCCAGGCCCATGCTCTCGCCCAGTGGTGAAGGGTAGAGGTACAGTGCTGAAGGGGGTTTAGGTGGCGGAGGAGGAGGCGGAGGTGGAGCAGGTCAGTTAGTTCAAGTGGTCAAAGGAACATGTCTCACAGGTCTGGGGGCTGAAGATGGAGGAGTGGTTGTTGCTGAGCAGAGCGTCGGGGTGGGAGGGGAGTAGAGGGAGAAGATGCCAAAGAGAGGATTATGTGTGGCGAGATGGGAGAGGGGTGGAGGGCAGTATGCTGCTAAGTCGGAGGTGTATTAAAGAGTTGATGGAGGAGGTTTTGAGAGGTGGAATGGGTGTATTGTGGGTGGTTGTGGAAGAGGCAGTGGTGCTGAGAGGTGGATCAGCTTGAGCGGTCAAAGGAGCCCATCTGTCCCTGGTCGGAGGGTTGGAGAAGTTGAGGGGTGCTGAGGACAGAAGGATGTGTAGAGGACCTTGGGGGCAGTTGTCATGGAGTGGTAATAAGGAGAGCATGAGAAGATGGCACAGAGAGCACGGTGAGTATTGAAATGCAGAGGGGCAGGGGAAGAGAGGGGTGGAAGGGGGTGTGCTGCTTAGGCGGGGGTGGGGGCGGGCTGTTAGAGAGCTGATGGAGGATGTGAGGAGCTGAGGGTTGGATGGGGTGTATTGTAGGTGGGTAGGGGGAAGTGGAGGCGAAGATATAGGGTGGAGAGGGTTGGGGTAGTGATCAGGGGAGAGGGTGGTGATGCTGAGGGGGAGATTAGCCATCTCTCCTTGACTGGGCGGGGGGGGGGGGGGGGTAGGAAGAGGAGTTGGTGTGGACAAGAGGGTGCTGAGGAGAGGATTGAGAAGGATTGGTGCTGAGGAGAGCATGCTGTTGAGAGGATGATGAGGGAAAAATGCTGTGGAAGTGTGCATAGTAGAGTAGAGAGGGGTGGGGGTGAGCAGGAGAAGGTGGGGTGGCGTCGGGGGTTCGAGGAGGGGCTGCTGAAGGGGAAGATTAGCTTGAGCGGTCAAAGGAGCCCATCTGTCCCTGGTCGGAGGGTTGGAGAAGTTGAGGGGTGCTGAGGACAGAAGGATGTGTAGAGGGGCAGTTGGGGTTAAGGAGTGGTAATAAGGAGAGGATGAGAAGATGGCACAGAGAGGACGGTGAGTATTGAAATGCTGAGGGGCAGGGGGAAGAGAGGGGTGGAAGGGAGTGTGCTGCTGAGGCTGGGGTGGGGGCGGGCTGTTATGCCGTGTCCAGACCAAGAGCGAACTACGCTGCCTGGTAGCGTGGGTAGCAGAAGAAGTTTCGCCTTGAATTCGCTGTATTCGCTCGAGACGCAGCATTGACATGTTTGATTCAGCTAATCACATAACGGCTCTGGCTTGACAGCCTGGGACATTCGGAGATATGAACGTTCCGATTGGTTTTCGCCGAACAGCGTCAGAGCGAATTCGCCTGCGATTAGATTTAGTTTAATCGTCAAAATTCGCTCTGGTCGCGCAAGAAGCTTTGCTCCTGGCGAATTCGCTTTGGTAGCGCAGGTCGCGTGCCCTCCATAGAGAAATAATGACTTCCGTCGTTTCATTCGCTCCGTTCGCTCTTGGTCTGTACACGGCATTAGAGAGCTGATGGAGGATGTGAGGAGCTGAGGGTTGGAAGGGTTGTATTGTAGGTGGGTAGGGGGAAGTGGAGGCAAAGATAGAGGGTGGAGAGGGTTGGGGTAGTGAGCAGGGGAGAGGCTGGTGATGCTGAGGGGGAGATTAGCCATCTCTCCTTGACTGGGCTGGGGGGGGGGGGGGGAATGGAAGAGGAGGGGGTGTGGACAAGAGGGTGCTGAGGAGAGGATTGAGAAGGATTGGTGCTGAGGAGAGCATGCGGTTGAGAGGATGATGAGGGAAAAATGCTGTGGAAGTGTGCATAGTAGAGTAGAGAGGGGTGGGGGTGAGCAGGAGAAGGTGGGGTGGCGTCGGGGGTTCGAGGAGGGGCTGCTGAAGGGGAAGATTAGCTTGAGTGGTCAAAGGAGCTGATGAGAGGGGAGGAGGTGAGGAGTGGAGAAGAGGTTGGTGCTGAGGAGAGAGTGCTGGAAGTGGGGGGAGGCGATTGTGCTGAGCGGTGGAGCCTAGGGATGGTAAAGGTCAGCAAGTGATGCTGAAGGAGGGTGTGCTGAATGGTAGAGATTAGCTTGTAGTGGTCAAAGGAGCTCATCGCTTTCTACTTGCTAATGTACTGGCCAAACTGCACTGGCACTTTACACCAATACTGCTCTGCAAAGACACGCTCACACGCGCGTGCACACACACGCACGCGCGCACATACACACACACGCACGCAAGCACACACACACACACACACCAGGCTTGTACGAAATTCCGAATGGAAAGAATTTCAATTCAAAGTAATGCCATAATACGAACACTAGGTGGTGGTGTTCTATGTACTTTCAATGGGTGGTGTAGCTTAAATTCAAAGAAATTCAAGGTAATGGCACCACCTAGTGTTCGTATTATGGCATTATTTTGAATTGAAATTCTTTCCATTCGGAATTTCGTACAAGCCTGACACACACACACACACACACACACACACACACACACACACACACACACACACACACACACACACACACACATGCATACAGTTATACCTGTAGAAATACACAAACTAATGCACACACTCACACATAGACAAATATGCATCAGCAAATACACAAATACACACATGAGCATTCATGCAAAGACACAATCATAAACAAAGCACCCCATCCAATCAATACTAGTTAACTCTGTGAAGTGAACTGCGTCTTACAGTGTATGGTTGTCATGCATTTAAACACCATCAGGGCATTGCAGATCCATTCAGTCTAAAGTGCAGTAAAAATGTCCATTATATGGCAGCAACACACAATGGAAATGTTTTCATTACTTATTTGCAATTTGCAGCCAGAAAAAAAACAACCTAACAGTAATTAAAAAAGAGATTTGGATAATGTGCAACCACAGAATAGTTAGGTGCTCTCAACAGTCTTGCCTCTTTGTCCCTGGCCATAAGCCTACACAAAATCAATAAGCCAAGCCAATAAATAGACTATTCTGGATTTTAAGGAGGGTGCTGGGTGGGACGAAGCAAAACATTTGCCTCTTAAATAATGCATAATAGGACTGAAAATAAATTAATAAGGATTTAGATGGGATTTGCTTATCTGGTGGACGCCATGAGGTATTGCTGTGTGAGGGCTATGGACAGAGAGAGAGAGAGAGAGAGAGAGAGAGAGAGAGAGAGAGAGAGAGAGAGAGAGAGAGAGAGAGAAACACACCACACAGCAGACTAATCTTCCAGGAGTTCAGCATTAACTTCCAGCCTCTGTCTGGCTGCCACTTTAAGCGAAGGGAGAAAAGATTAGTCCTTTAGTCTGCCTCTGCCGTTCCGACGTTGGAGGCTTACGCTCCCAGGAAACATATTCCCTCATTGTTAAACAGCCTGGATTAGGCCTTTCTCTGCCGCCTGAGGAAAAAGTATCAATAGATGTAATGGTTATACAAAAGTCACAGAGGGGCCAGGAAGAGAGGTGGTGGAGGCTGGGTTGCTGAGCATCTGATAGTTGGGAGTTGCTATAGTGCGATCCACACAGGCGTAAATAAATTCTAGGTAAAAGATTCCATGCATTGTATTGCCATGTCAACTGAGTTGATAGGAGTCTGTTTTTTTCTACACAGTCTCACCCCAAGTAGTCAATATCTGAGTACCTTTGACCAGACTGCAATTTTTGACGTCTTGGGTATTCCTTCCACGTCACATTTTGACTATGTCCTCAAAGGCGCCCCCTTGTGGCAGCATAACGTCATTGAGGTTAGGTTTAGGAATAGGTTTAGGGTTAGGCCACATAGTCAAAATGTGACGTGGAAGGAATACCCAAGACGTCAAAAATTGCAGTCTGGTCCAAGGTAGTCCCCAATTGACTACTTGGGGTGAGACTGCGTTGGGTTTTTTTGCCATTACAATGGGCACAAGACAACAGCAAGGCCAGGGGTGAATCTAGCCATTTTTGGGCCCTGGCGAAATATAAGCCTGGGGCCCCCATTATATAGACATACAATTCTGTGTGTTTGGTGCCAGGGGCGTCGCCAGAAATTTTGGTCCCTATGAAAGATTTGAATGTTGGGCCCTCTTAAGGGCCCCTGTCAGTGCTTTTGGGCCCCCTTAAGGGCCCCTGTCAGTGCTCGGGCCCTTAGAATCTGTAAGACCTTTCCCCCCCTAACGGCACCCATGTTTGGTGCTATTTTCACTTTTTTGTCTCATTTATATATTTGATTACTTAACATAAGTGACAAAGTAAGATCAAGCCTACTTAGTTTGTGTGTTTACCGCGACCGATATGACAGTTGGGGCCCCCATGGAGGCTTGGGGCCCTAGGCAATTGCCGATGTCTGCCTAATGGAAAGTCCACCCCTGAGCAAGGCACATGTATAAAGAACAGACAGCCATGGTTACAGGGACCCAGAGAGTGAACAGCAGGCAGTACTCGGCTGCCATTGGACAACAGACAGTACTGTGAACAAAGACAGTGAACAAAGATCTTACTAAGGTGCAGACTAGAGCATGACACGGGAGTGGATTTTCACTCCCGTCCCATCCCGGTCGGAGAAAAAAAAAATCCCATCCTGTCCCATCCCGGACTGGAGTAAAAGAAACAAATCCCATCCCGTCCACTCCTGAAAAGAATGTTTCCCAATCAGAGTTGGCTTGTCTGGAGGTGGACTTCACACTTCTGTTAGGGCTATATTAGAAAGATGTTTTTGGTTTTTCTTGTTCCTACTTTTATTGTGTTTGGGTTATTTGAAAATGGGAGGGGTTTTCTCTAAAAGGTGGAGTTGATACTTCTGTTGGGGAAATCTTAGAAAGATCTATTTAGTTTTTTTTGTTTTTCTTGTTCCTACTTTTGTTGTGTTCGGGTTATTTGAGACTGGGAGGGGTGAGTGTCTCTGATTTGAGGTTTGTGTTTTGGTAAGGGGGGGGATCTTCATATTATTCCTATTTTTCATATTCAGGACTTGTCCTCTCCAGGTGAAGACCATGACATTCAAAATCAGTGAATGGCAGTGGAGAGAGGGAGGCAGAGCTCAGCTTTGAGTTGTTTACTGCTGCATTAGGCAGACGCAGGCAGCAGCACCCCATGCCATTTACGGAGAGAACGACCATAATTTCACAATTTCTCTGGAATCACTCAATTACTTTTCTCATTGCAGTCTGCATCTGTGATCCCCCCCCACCCTTGTCCCTGCCCCCTGTCCCCTGTCCCCTCTTTTTATTGGGCAAGATGAGCATTTTTTTTCCCTACCGCTGCCCCAAATAATAAATTCGGTGAATAATTCCATATTTACTCGGAACCAACCAAGCCCAGACTCACTGCTGTGTGCTGTGCTCCCTCCCAGGTGTGGGGCCAGGCAGCCAGTCAGTTGGTCTGTCTGTCTGTCTGTCTGTCTGTCTGTCTGTCTGTCTGTCTGTCTGTCTGTCTGTCTGTCTGTCTGCTTTCTCAATGACGCGCGACCAAAAGCACTCCATCCACACACAGCTCGCAGCCAGCCAATCTGCACCATACACATACACACACACACACACACACACACACACACACACACACACACACAGATACACACCTCTGCGAACACACACACACACACACACACACACACACACACACACACACACACACACACACACACACACACACACACACACACACACACACACACACACACATACACACCTGTGCACACACACACACACACACACACACACACACACACACACACACACACACACACACACACACACACACACACACACACACACACACACACACACACACACACACACACACACACACACACACACACACACACACACACACACACACACACACACACACACCGCCCTGCAAAGCCTCTATCTCCACAGGAAGTCTATCAGGCTGGGGGAGCGGGGAGGGACAGCATTTTATTAGTCCATCACACTCCCCGAGATTTACAGCTCTGGCCCGCTCACTTCAAAAGAGGGGAGCGAGGAGAGGAGAGGAGAGGAGAGAAGGCGGAGAAGGAGAAGAGAAGACAGTCCTCTCCACTCTCCACTCTGTCCAGTGTTATTTATAATTTCATAAACCTGCTCTATGACAGTGCTTATTTTATCCCCATTCTAATCTGTTTGGTAATAAAGCCATGCACACTGCACGCGGTGACAAACGGCCCCACTTGCTGTGGATGTGGATGGGGTGCCGGTGGGGGGGGGGGGGGGGTGTAGGGTGGGGAAGGGTGCAATGGAAGGAGGGAGAGCATTCTGTGGTAATGCTGAGCAGGGCCAATGACAGGTTTGGCAGGGCACAGGACAAAGTCATCTGAAAGCCCCCCTACACCCCACCAACCCTTCCACTCCCCCACCCAATACATACAATATAATGAAAACCCAATTCTGCCCCCCTCCCCCTCCCCCTCTCCCTCCCCCTCTCCCTCGGGCTCAAGACAACTGACCCCTTTGTCCACTCCCCAACCCCCCCTGGGCCCCAAGACAACTGACCCCTTTGCCACCCCACCCTTCCCCCTTGTCGACTTCCCTGATGCTGAGAGCGCGAGGCGGGGAGTTAAATCACGCGCCGTGCTGGGGTGGGATGGGATGCGGTGCGGTGCGGCGAGCAGATAATCTACGAATGGCTGGGCTCGACTCAGGGCCCCGCCTTCTCGATCGCCGTGATCTATAGTAATGGAAATCCATGCAAACCGTTCAAGGGGGAAGATTGAGTTGACACCTAGAAATTAAAGAGTGTAAGCCGCGCCGATCAAAACAACAGCATAAAGAAGAGCGATGCGCAAACACACACACACACACACACACACACACACACACACACACACACACACACACACACACACACACACACACACACACACACACACACACACACACACACACACACACATCCTCAAACACACACAGAGACACAAATTATTATCATACAGAAACACACACACACTCATAGACATACACACACACACATAAACACACACAATTGGAATATATTAATTTCACAACTTCAGGTGAAGGTTGAATGGGGTGCTGTGGGTGCAGCTTATTATTTCTAAGCCTGAGCTGGAGATGAGGGTGGGGGGTGGGGGGTGAAGGGGGTCGGAGTGGGAATTGGAGTAAGGGATGGCAGGGTCAACAGAATGTTAACTAACTGTAGTCGGGGGGGGAAACGCACAGCAGAGGTCGTTTTGCGTGACCACAAATCCTAAACTTTTAATCGGAAAGTGCAAATAAATGTTGGTTCTTAGAAAAAAAAATGATGGATTTCATACTTCTCCTTTCTGTTTTTTTTGCTTGTGTGTGTGTGTGTGTGTGTGTGTGTGTGTGCGTGTGTGTGTGTGTGTGTGTGTGTGTGTGTGTGTGTGTGTGTGTGTGTTTGCTTGCTCGTGTGCGCGTGTGTGTGCGTGTGTGTGTGTGTGTGTGCGCGTGTGTGTGCGTGTGTGTGTGTGTGTGTGTGTGCGTGTGCGTGTGCGTGTGTGTGTTTCCCAACAACTGGCCAAGACGCCGGATGAGATTGTGTCGTCGGCGGAGTGCTCCAGTGATGATGAGGACCTGGATGAGTGTGACTCAGGCCATGCAGGTGGGCTAGGTTAGTTACACTTTGCTTGTTCCTACTTTTGTGCCCTTACACACACACACACACACACACACACACACACACACACACACACACACACACACACACACACACACACACACACACACACACACACACACACACACACACGCACGCACACACACACACACACACACACACACACACGCACACACTTGCACGCACACACACACATTGATGGGCAACCGGGATTTTTTAATTTCCAATCCAGTGCCATTTATTCCAGATAACCTGGTTTTACCTATCCAATCACCTGGCTGAATCGGGCAGGTAAAACGAGGCAATTTGGAAGATGTGGCACTGGGCTTTTAAGGAATGAATTCAGGTTGCCCATCACTATTCATACATATGCACACACTCATGCACACAGATACAAACACACACATACTGTACGTACATATTCTATACACATACTTTGTACACACAAGCATACATCCAGACACACACACACACACATACACACACTGAGGACCTTGCGTCCTCCAAGCATCACTCCCCATGGTCGGTCTGAGTGTATCTTCCTGCAGTCCAACCAACAAAACCAAACTTTTAACCCTTTGCATGTCTGTGGGCGTAACATAACATAACATAACGTGAGTGTCCATACGATGCTACTACAGCAGTCCGTTACAAAAAGAAAGACCCAGTGGAAAACAATCAGCTGGACTCATGCCATAACCATTAGCCATTTTAACCACATCCAGTACTTTAAGCTACACTTGCCCATGGGGGTTTCCGAAGTGGTTAACATGCTCACTGGCTCCGGTTAATTTTGTATTTGAAAAAACATCTCTCATGAACCGAAACGGTTCAAGGCCAAAGATTAAAAACACAATATTAGTCCGGAGTGGTGGCATGTTCTCTGCATTGATGCTTCAAAATGTATCATAAAGTGTGCAGGGAAGGTTTTTTTTTATTATTGCTGTGTAATGAATGCATTTTGACACATGATACATTTTGAGATGAACTTTTTTTGAAATTGCTTCTTTACCAATGGATTGATTAAGTTATGCCCTACAGGATTACTAATTGCAAATTACAACAACAATTGCTTTATTGACTTCATTTAATATTTCCTCTCATACCTGAAAGCTTGAACTAAGTTTAACATTTTAATTGAGAACAGAGATCATTGAATTTCTGTGTACATACCTGTCCATTATAATCATTCTCTAAATAAGTTTAATAAATATAGTGTACATAGTGTTTTAACCTAAGCTTAAGTAAAGGTAATAAAAGTTTCCTTTGGGAGTATTTGGGAGAACTTGGGCATTGGAAGCCTTCTACAGTATCCGTGATTTGACCCAAACTTAAAGGGATTATCCGGAGTTGAAAGCATATTGGGCTGTTTTTTGCATGTTTGGGAGTAAATTCGCCTATACCATTGTGGCAATGAATAACATAGCACCGACCAATTGATCTCGTTGGAGCAAAAATCAAAACTATCTGCAAAGACATAGCTGCGACAGGCTGCCGCGAGAGCATACAAAACATACAAAGTGTGATGTTGTTTGGAACTATATAAGAGTTTCAAATGTTGTCTTTTGCCATATGGCCCGCATCCAGCATATAGCACACCTAACCTGGCTAACGTGGTATGATTAAACTTTCTCAAAAGACATCCAATTAGCGTGATTTGCTCTGAAGTGCTCATATTTACTCCCAAACAAGCAGAAAACAGTCAAATACGCTTTCAATTTTGGATTATCTCTTTAACATTTCCTAAACTGAGTCTACTTACGTCCAGGCCGTGTACAGCATACAGTGCACACCTTGACCCTTGCCCTGTGACTGATTTGCCATGTGGGCAGGGGTATAGTGTACAGATCCACTTCGTTCTTCGTAGATAAAACTCCTGGCTTTCCCTTAGATAGATGTATTACATTCATAATGGCTTCATGTGTTCAGTCAAGTTATTAGTTGGTTTCAGACATATGCAAGTTTTTTCTTTACCCGACATGTTTTGATGGGGTAACTTCCATCTTTATCACTGTCCGGGTCACACGGGTGTTGATGTGGCTTTGTAATCAGCTGATGATATGGAGGTGTGACCTCCCTGTCAGAAACAAAGAATACTAATGGCTCGGAAAAAATGATTAAGCTCCTAATTTAAGCCCCTTTTTAAAAATTAGTCAAATGAATGCAATAACCTCTATGCCCATCACCATCCCTGATGTGGACCCGGCAAGTTAATGGAATGCATTCACATTATGTTCAGACCGTTTGTGCTAGAGCATTTTGAGATATAGGCTACCACAAATTGTGTTCCTGTGTTGCTTTGGTTGCAGAATAGGTATCTGCAACTCTGCGTTGCGAAATAACATTGAATAGTCAAAAGTAATCTGCACAAATGGCATTCGTCAGTGGTATTTGGTAATCTTGCACTTTTATTGTGCTGGTAAACCAAACAGAATAAAATGTTGTGAAAAATAGACAAAAAACTTAAAGTGAAGTCGTTGCCGCTTTAATGCTTATATTGGTGACACATTCTGGTCTCGTTAGGAGAGACACAGAGACATTTTGTCAACCAATATGGTTTTTATTTAGGCTTCCGCCCTCAGAGGTCTCTGGTGCACACCTTATTGAATTTATCTCTTCAAATGAAAGTTGAATCAGATTAGCGAATTTCATTTATCAATTTCCATGGGCCTTGTTTATGCTAAGCAGATGTCAAAAAAAGGTTGAACAAAATCAATCCGATTTCACTGTGGAGGTGCCACCAATCAGATTTTCCCTGACAGTCTGAACACAGTTTTATAGTCGTCCAATGGAAAGCTCGATAGTTCTGGCACCCTCCGTTTCACTTTGCTGCAGCTATGTCTGGATATGGACTCAATCAATCAATATGGGGGGGGGGCTCCAAACGTGCTGATTGGAGGCACTCAGTCACTCTCTGAGAGCAGTGGACCGTAGAGATGCCAGTGCTCTAGTATTGTGTGGTGTCACAACACACACACACACACACACACACACACACACACACACACACACACACACACACACACACACACACACACACACACACACACACACACACACACACACACACACAGAGAGCTCTGTGCCCTCTCTCCTCTCCACTCCTCTCCACTCCTAAGGTCCCCTGAAAGGACCGAATGAGACTCCGATCGGAAAGGTCAATCCCAATTTCTCCCAATGCAGAGAGTAGACGGTAGAGGGTGTAAATTGGCTATACTTAGTATACGCTGACCCAGCCGGCCAGTCGGTGAGTCAGATAGATAAATAGAGAGAGGACCACAACCATCCAGTCACTTTTACACAGAAATTCACATCATTCTAACCCTCAACATCTGTGGACGTGTGTGTGTGTGTGAGACTGCATGGGTGTGTGACTGTTTTTTCGTGACACCCTTCATGACATACCTGTCTTCTGCCGGACGTACAGTGAAGCATGCCGTGAAGCTTCTCTTAATTTCGTTTTTATTTATTTTTTGTTCGCTTTTAGTTGTCCGTGTGTATGTGTTAATGTTTATACCTGTGTGTATGTTTAGATATGTATGGGTTTGTGTGTCTAAGGGTTTCTGTGTGTCTTTGGAATTGTGCTACGGTTTCCAATCATTTATATACTGTATGATTCATTTATATGCATACATTAAGCTCCATACAAGTTGCTCTCATTGATTTCCCCATGGCTCTCCTGACTCGAGCATCCCTTGTTGTCGAGTCTTCATCTTGCACCGCATGATTATTGGTGTTGAAATCACATTTTCTGTTCTTCAATCTCCTTTTTTTTGGATTTCATTTTCTAGCAAAAAAAAAAAAAACATACATGCCACCATGACGCTTTTATCAAAACATCTCCATTTTGTAAGGGGATTTTATGGGGTTTAAAAAAAGAAAAGAAAAAGCTAAACATCACCAGGTAACAACATTTTTTTTTTTGAAATTCAATTACTAGCGACTACAATTGACAATTGATAGATAGCAATCTTCCTCAGGAAAGTTATGCTACAAAGAATGGTACCTCGGTACCTTGTACTCTCCCGGGCAGTATTTCTCCGATTCCCTTTTCCAGCTCCCCCCCCTCCTCCTCCTCCCACTCCTCCTCTTCCTATAATGCCTATACTTCCCCCAGTCCAAAGCCAGTCTCTGCATACAGTGCACACTTAATCTCAATGCAGATGGCATCTTAAGAATTGTATTGCCACAAAAGAGTACCTGTCCATGTTTTTTTTTCTCCATCTAATCGAAAGCGGTCATCTAAACATGTGCTACTGTAGCTTCAAGGTACATCCATCCATCCATCAGATAATAATCCATTCTGCTATGCATGGGATTCACTTGGATAGAGTCGCCACAATCTATTTACACCTCATACCATTGCTTGCTAGAAAAACATCCCACCTTCTGTGTGTATATGTCCGTATGTGGGCGTGTGTGTTGTGTGGGTGGGTGGGTTGGTGGCTGGGAGTATTGGTGTATTTCTTTTCACATTTTGTGTTGCACACACCACATCCCTCAAAGTTGCAGTTGGAAAAATTGTCGCAATTTTCAGCTGCACTACCAAACACACACACACACAAACACACACACACACACACACACACACACACACACACACACACACACACACACACACACACACACACACACACACACACACACACACACACACACACACACACACACACACACACACACACACACACACACACAGATACAGATACACACTCACACACTGTCTGTCCCGTCCACAGCACTTTGTCTTTGTCTTTGTCTGTATGTGTGTCTTGTCCTGCTTCTGTGTTGCCCTTTGATTCTGTTCTCTGGTCGTAAAGTCTCGGTTCTTCCCTTTCCCTACAAAGGAATTCCATACGAGGTAAATAGGGACACACGGAAAACACAAACAAGTTGAACAATCCAAATAGCCCAGAAAAAATGCTTTGAATTCCAGCCATTGACACAAAAATAAGTCGTTATTTAAGACTCAAAATAAATCTTGAGACAGACTGAATTGCACTTCTAAATTCACTTCCTCATCCTCGACGAGCCATAACCAAACTCCAAAGTTTGTAGAAGAAGGTTTCACCCATCTGTAGTTGGAATAAAACACAAGAACGTTAGACTTACACTTACAACCCTTTGGCAGATTGTAGGTGGAAAGTGCTTCAGTGTTGCTTTAACCTCAATTCCTTATTTGTTTTAATGTAGTTCAGCCATATAGAATGATACTTTTCATCCTTTTACACTACACGACACGAGGATAAAAGAAATCTCAATTGTGATTGTTGAGACATTGGATGAATATGTGGAATCACTCGCAAAGTGAGTGCCTGTTTATCAGGAAAGTATATCATTGTTTTTAATCATTTCTTGTGTTTTTCCGGTTTATATGAGACTGTGTCCGGTCTGTCTTTAGAAAAACTTCACATACAATTCCGGTTTTAAAAATATCTGTTTTATGGAGATGAACTATGCATTTCCAAAACACACAGCCTGACCAAAAAAATAATGTTGCCACCAAAAATAAGGTCACACACATTAAAGGAGAATTCCGGCCAGTTTGGATTAATATCCCATCTTGGGTGGACCGAGGGAAAGGGATGAAAGGCAAAACCGCGAGAAATTTTCATGCCTGCTGCGCAAAGTTGTTCAATTGCGCTGTTTTCGGTTAAAACCTGGCCCTTCGGGCACGTATTTGACCTGTTTTAAAGCTCCTAGCGTGCATTAAAACCCTTTTGAACGCTTTGGCCGTGGTGTGTGGGTCCATACAAGTCGATCTAGTGGTTCACATTTCCATTAGGTAGCATAGGTACGATACAACAGGAGTTTTCGAAAGTGGCGCACCTACCTCTTTCAGCTTCCGCCTTCCAACTACGTCCGCAAAATGGTTCGCCAAAGTGACACTTCATAGTAATCCATTTTATTTTTGTCCACCAAAGACGAGCCACAAGAAACATATTCACATGTTTTCATGTCCTGAGTTGTTATTGTCGCGCAGATTCACTTCTCTGTCACTGAACGCAGTGTAGTGACGTCACGGTGTCACATGACTCCTGGAAGGAATAATTCTTTATCTGTAACAAATATTCTGGTTCGAAAAAGATAACCATGGCCACCAAACTCTTCAATTGAACTACCCCAACGGAGGATCCATCTCAAAATATCAAACAGTATATTACGACAGCGCCTCTCTTTCTCGCTTATGTATAATAACTGGAAGAGCGAATGGCGTTCCTTCCAGGAGTCATGTGACACCGTGACGTCACTACACTGCGTTCAGTGACAGAGAAGTGAATCTGCGCGACAATAGGTGCATTCGAGATGTGTCAACGCATGTATGCGCATTTAGACAGCAATGCACCCTGGATGGAAAATGCTGCATGACGGTTAGATTTCCTGTCAAACTTCGAAATTTCGTCGACGTTGCGTTGACGAGGTGACATGTCACATGGTGTAAAACTATCGCGGGATGAATGCGGCTGCAGTCAGATCTTGCAACCTCTGCAGTTGCTTATCCCCTTCAACGCTCGTCGGCGGACTGCCTCCGAGGTCACGCGCCCATGAACTGGTTGGTCAACAACTCACTCACGTGTGTATATGGGTCTTGTCTCACACCTCTACATAAGTTTGCGCAGGTCCCCACTTCAGCTCCTCCTCACTGCCTGTCCCCCCACTCCTCACACGTGGTGTGTTAGTAGAGCAAACCGGTGCGAGCTCATCGTCTCGTTCATATTTGTGGCCGACTTTAAATGCGCTGTATTTAATAACACCCACATCGTGACAACAAGTTCTCGCTGACGTGCCTTGCGCAACGTCGACGCTCGCAACAAAGTCGTATGCGCTTAATAACAACTCAGGGCATGAAAACATGTGAATATGTTTCTTGTGGCTCGTCTTTGGTGGACAAAAATAAAATGGATTACTATGAAGTATCACTTTGGCGAACCATTTTGCGGACGTAGTTGGAAGGCGGAAGCTGAAAGAGGTAGGTGCGCCACTTTCGAAAACTCCTGTTGTATCGTACCTATGCTACCTAATGGAAATGTGAACCACTAGATCGACTTGTATGGACCCACACACCACGGCCAAAGCGTTCAAAAGGGTTTTAATGCACGCTAGGAGCTTTAAAACAGGTCAATTACGTGCCCGAAGGGTCAGGTTTTAACCGAAAACAGCGCAATTGAACAACTTTGCGCAGCAGGCATGAAAATTTCTCGCGGTTTTGCCTTTCATCCCTTTCCCTCGGTCCACCCAAGATGGGATATTAATCCAAACTGGCCGGAATTCTCCTTTAATGATGTTGGACCACCTTTAGCTTTGATGTTTCGGCAATGTCTGGATTTATTTCTTATTTCCATATAGTCTAAACATAGTCTAATAGTGTCATCAAACACCTTCCTGACCCAACCGTGTGTAACCAACCATCCTGTCCATACAAGCCCAGACGCCCGTATGTGCATGCAGACATACCGGCG
The DNA here is from genome assembly GCF_034702125.1 of Engraulis encrasicolus. NCBI lineage: Eukaryota > Metazoa > Chordata > Actinopteri > Clupeiformes > Engraulidae > Engraulis > Engraulis encrasicolus. The sequence continues at coordinate 14,213,245 of NC_085875.1, forward strand.
AGGGCTGAAGCAGTCCTGTGGCCCTATACCTTCACATACACACATACTGTTGCTCTGTTGTTTTTGTTCATGCTGCGCAAACAGCCAGCCAGTCAGACAGACAGAGTTAAAATAAAACAGTCCGCCGTGATTATGTCCCGCCGGCCCCAAACCTAAGTGTTTCACTCTGTTATGAAGAGGTAGAGCATGCACTGAATTAAGTCCTAAAAGTCCCCTTGTGGCTAATTATCTGGGTAACGGGAACATCATTTTACATAATACGTGCTGGCTAGCACAGCTTAATATGTCTGCTTGTGCTCCACTACTCAAAGCCCATAGGCACGTTCTCCTCACAATGCCTATTCTCTGAAGAGAAGGTGTGTGTTTGTGTGTGTGTGTGTGTGTGTGTGTGTGTGTGTGTGTGTGTGTGTGTGTGTGTGTGTGTGTGTGTGTGTGTGTGTGTGTGTGTGTGTGTGTGTGTGTGTGTGTGTGGATGTGTGTGTGTGTGTGTGTGTGTGTGTGTGTGTGTGTGTGTGTGTGTGTGTGTGTGTGTGTGTGAGTGTGGCTATGGGTGTGTGTAGTGAGTATAGCATTATGTAATCGTGTAGAGGAAGGTGGGAAAGAAGCTTAGCGCTAGCATTTACAGTGATTAGCCTGAAACGCTCCATCTAGATGTATCAAAATTCTGCTAATCCCTAGTTTGAATTAAGCCTTAAGAGCGGCAAGTGCAGATATGCAGGACATCTTGGCTGTGTCAGTAATGAGGCCTTTAATGTTAGTAGTAATTTTTCAGACCTTTAAGTAAGAAAAGCTCATTCATGCATTATAAAATGAACTTTAAACAAACGATCAATCAAGTCAATCTAAACTATGAATAATTTCATATACAGCACTATGAATAGGGATGTTGAAAAAGTTGAAAAAGTGTAGTTGAAACAAATTAAAAATCAAGCGTTAACCTTGCGTACACCAGACTATTCCACTAACAGACCTGGCAGAAAAATATACTCTGAAAGAATTACAAATGAGATGTTATTTTTATGAGACATATATGCAATACAAATTCATGAATGATCAAAGAACAGATTCCGAATTAGTTAGAATGCTGTTTCATCCCCTCTTGTGGAATTCCTCAAATTGACTGACTAGCACCAAAGTCTGTAGGTTTGCTTAATTGTAACTACACAGTAACTCCAACATACGTAGAGCTAAACAAGGACCTTGTTAGCTACTGGAACCCATTATGGTGGGTTTTCTTTTTAGACATTTTTAGGTTTTTAAATCCTTCTGGAAACCTACAGCCCTTGGTGACGTGGAGTTACAGCTGTGTGTGACCCAAGACGTCTCCCTGCCCCCCAAACACCCCCACCACACACCCCCAGCCTGCTCCCTGTATCTCTACTCTCCCTAAATGCAACTTACTTTAAGCATGCATCAACAACATCTGCAATAAAAAAAATTAACCCATTTCTCAGCCAATTTTCTCCTCTTGTCCAACATACATCCAGACTGCACGCATCCTACATGTTATAAGACTAACCAGAACAGATTATATTTGTCACCGGGGCTACATGAGAGAGGTGACAGTTTTCAGCTAACTGTCCTTCTCAAGTGTGCCTTGTTACCAGTAGTAGTGTGTGCATCTGGTTGTACTGTGTGAAAATTCAAAATCAATGCCTTGTTCTTTCGTACCTTGGGAGTTTTGTTTCATAGTGTTTACACACCCGCCAAACTATTTTGACTTTTTTTTTCCTTTGCCGTTATAATTTTGGAATTGCTGATTCTTTGGGTTGAGTTAAAAAAAAATATCAAAGGAGAAAAATAGTTTCACTGAAAATACTGTTTGATAATAATGATTATCTGTTTGATAATGCTTAGAATTTTATTCTTATTCTTACTTTTGGATTTGGAACTATTTCAGCATCAATTCTATGTGTTTAATGTCATTATTCGATCAAATTTGGCTTATATTTGGCTTAAATTTGAATCAACAAACGTAATGTTACAAATACCTCTCCTCCTCACCATGAAGCACAAGAAAGCACATATGATTGTCGATGAAAAGGTTCCGGATCTAATGAATTGTCATGTTTTTAATCTACACTGATGAGCAATTGAATTAGTAATAATTATGAATGTTTGCCAAAAAAAAATAATGAAAAGAAAAACGTATTAATCTGAACTGCATGACGAAGAAGTTGCAGTTTAGGGTTTGTCAGATTGTCAGTGTTAGAGTTGTGTTCTTTTGCGTAGATGGGCATGTATATGCTCATTGTCGTCTGTATATCCCATCCCTTCCTTACAGCCAAAAGCTCTAATGCCGCCCGACCGCTTCGTACTGCCTTTACATGGACATGGCCACTGACTTACTCAATCACGCCCATCATTCTCATCTCCTATTTAGTATGTTCATAGACTCCCCCTCCCAAATCCAACCACCCAACACCCCCCCCCCCTCCACCCCCCTCTCCACCCCCCCTGTCACTGTGCCCCACCCCCACCCCTACCCCACTTCCTCCTTTCCTACCTCTAGTTATGGATAACTATGTACAGTCATTCATTCATTCAACCCTAAAGAGAAGATGACTTTAAGCAAAAATCTATCAGAACAAATTATTAGAGTGTAGATATTTATCGAAAGATATATCAAACCAGAAACTCAAATATGTACAGTTTTGTATTCAAACTGGGTTATATATATTGAAGAAGAAAAAAAACAAAACTGAATAATTATGGTGAATTTTATTTTTCATGGTCTGTGGTGTGAATGTATGTGTTGTTGCCACCCTGGTCGCTCATGTCTAGAGATACCTATATATATATATATATATTATAAATTATGAGAAATATACTGGCTAAAATATTTTACTTTCTATGAGAAAAAGAACTGTCCAAGAACATTCTTACAGAACTTTCTTTTGTAAACTTTTTTTCTTCATGCCAAAATCATGCGGGCAAATTTGATGATGTAAGTGACAACACTCCGACGAATGCCTTCCAGTATAATGTATGGGAAAAATACAGCTGTTGTTTTGTCATAACCTTAATTATGAATGCCTTTTGTGTTCAACTGAGTATTCCATCGTCCTTCTTGTGGAGTATGATTTTTGTTTGTATTTATTTATTTTAAAAATATATATTTTTTTTGGAATGTGATTTTGTTATCCTCCCATTTTGGTTATTTTGAGTTTGGATTTTTGGCCTGCTAAAGTATCTGCACAGTTGTGATTTTATTGGCATGTCTGCTAGTTCGTACCGCAGTGTGTCTGACATTTGAAAATGACAGCCTGAATGTAAATGTTAAAAATCCATTTTTTATTTAACAATCAACTTGTGATTCATTTAACTTCAGCAAATCATTCCTCTGAATCTGGCCCATAAAAGACTCTCAGTCACAACTGTGGCCGATCAGCTGTCATAGATATAGTCTGTCTCAGTCAGCAATTTTAATGTTTTCTTAAGGCATTCAAAAGGCAAGAGGCTTCCTAAAGACACCATTTTTGTATGAAGGATACAGTATAACATGTGAGATTATGTCTATTTTCTCTTGATAAACGTAGTGCTAATACAGACTACACAGAAACACACACAGAGAGCGAACTCATTAGCCATTATTAATTTTCTAAATTAAATATAAAAATTGCAGCAGGTTGTTACAGATTAGCGAGACATTAATATAGTTCAAAGAGAGTATTGTATAAAGGTTGACTGAAGATTAGGACAACGATACTAATAGGGAACGTTTTGATGGTGTATTGTAGAACGTAGACGTGCAACCAAGGTCTAAGATTAGGATGAAGCTTGTCAACTTTTGACAGCTTTGCATCTTCTAAACATAAATGATGAAGGAATGTCTTTAACAGCATCCTTCATTCACAACATTATGAGGCAGCTGTCATAGCATCATTACAATGTTCTTCTAACATGAGTAGAGGGAGAGGAAGTAATTAATAGCAAGAGAAATGAAAGACAACATGAGAGAGGTTAGATTTTATTGAAATCAGTGAAGGCTGTATTGCAGTCACTGTGTCTTACATTCTCATCAAATACAGATGAGATTTACTTATCACAGACATGTTAGTTATGGAGTTATGGAGCTTCTGTAATACCGCCTACACCTCACACATTGTGCTGGCATGGAGTGTGCAGGCATCTATTGTCTTTTCTAGTCTACATTGGCAGCCACACCTGGAAAACCTCCTGGAGCCTTTTGATGTCTCAAGTTGTTTTGTTTTGGCTTTGCTTTTTTAATTTTTAGAAGGTTTGCACATCTTGGTCTTGTGATTTTTTTCGTCATTATTGGCAAGCGTACTGTGTTATTTCTTGGCCATGATGTTTTGCTCTTGTGTGTGCGTGTGCGTGTGCGTGTGCGTTTGTGTGTGTGTCCGTGTGGGTGTGTCAATGCTAACTGTGCAATCTCTTCTGTCTTCTTTACCTCCCTTCCCTTCCCTTCCCCGTAGGAGAATTCATACTTGTTGAGGATCCCCTAGTGTACCCTCCTTTAGCCACTCGTACACCCTTCATCCCCCCCTTCCCAACCCTCCGCCCCCCTCCCACCATTACTGAGACCACCAAAGAGTCCCTGTCCATGGCAACTGAGGCGGGGGTACCTTGCTTGTCGGACGGAGGCAGCGATGATTGTGATGATGGCTTGGTGATATCTGGGTTTGGCTCGGGGGAAGCGTTCGACTCTAGACTGCCCCCTACCGATGATGAAGATTTTTACACCACCTTCTCCCCGGTAACAGATAAGACCTTTTCCACGTCGGCCTTTGAGGGTGGCTACAAGTGGGAAGCCAAGGACTTTAGACCTAACAAAGTCTTCGAATCTGGTAGGACTACTGCTACTACTACTACTACTACTGCTACTACCATGCTCGCCGCTGCCGCGACGCTCGGTCCCAAGCTGAGCCGCGGCGGTGGCGTGGGCGTGGGTGCGGGCGCCCCTCCTCCCGACCCGAGCTCGAAACGACCCAAGCTGCCCGCGAGCAAAAAGAATAACCGAGAGCTTAAGCCCCATCAGCCAGACATAGTCCTGCTTCCGTTGCCCACGTCCTATGAGGTAGACCGTACCAAGCTGCGGAGTTCGCTAATAACCTCCCCAATGTTCCGTAATGTACCCACAGCCATCCCCACGGAGCCGGGCGTGAGGAGGGTTCCGGGGGCCTCCGAGGTGGTCCGCGAATCTAGCAGCACCACTGGGATGGTCGTCGGGATCGTGGCCGCTGCCGCACTATGCATCCTTATTCTGCTGTACGCCATGTACAAGTACAGGAACAGGGACGAGGGATCTTACCAAGTGGACGAGACCAGGAACTACATAACTAACTCGGCTCAGTCCAACGGAGCCGTCATGAAGGACAAGCAGTCGAGTTCGAAGAGCAGCAAAAAGAAACAGACAGACAAGGACAAGGAGTATTATGTGTGAATGTTGGCTTAATGTTGCACGCGATGATGACATAGAAAGAGAGAAAGAAAAAGAGACAGACAGAGAGAGAGAGAGAGAGCGCAAAAAGACATTTTAAAACAAAAAATTATCCTATCGGGAGTTTGCAATGAATGAGGAGACAGGAGAGGAGTTTCTACCTGAGATGAGATGTGCTGAGATGTTGAACATTGACATGTACTGTAATATAAAGCACACTTACTATCGTAAGCATACCAAGATGGTACCTAGAAACATTAGTGACCTTATTCCTTATAATGGTCAGAGACGTTATCAGTGTAGAATACTTCACGGCTACATCATAATCCTAAGTGACTTTTAGAGGTATGTGATCCATGGCGTAAAAATCTTGTTTTTGTAATCCTGTACAAAAAAAGGAGAAAATAATTTTGGCCATTTCAAGCATGTAAGCAACACATAGTGCTGGCAGTTTGGCAAGTGTGGGATTGAAAAAAATGAGAGTAACATGGACTCCTGCCAACAAAAAAAATCTACTGAAACTTTGTATTGTTTATACATTATGTGATGTCTGATATTATTTTTATTTTGCTCTCTGCAAAGATTAAGAGAAAATGTATTCAATGAAATCAATTTAAGAAAAATGCGCTATGGACAGACAACACAGAGATTAGTGAAACAGTGTCATCCAAAGGAGATTGTGAGATTTCATTGTATGAGGACTGTTGACTGTGGCCGTGTTGGTGGAGAGAGAGGGGGCAGATCGTCTCTCTCTCTCGTGTGTGTCTCAGTAAGCCTCTGATTGTACTGCATGTCATCTTTAAAGCTACAGTATAGTGTGTTCAACCTCGCCTTGAACAGAACCATCAGACCAACCCGTGAAGATGACTTTTATCACACACCCTCAATGTGACAACGAGGAGAGAAAAAAAAGAACGAAACAAAGAAAAGAAAACGTCCCTGGAAAATATATTTTTATTTGCTACCAGTGCTGGTCCTTTTTTCAGTCATGTGTGTTGGTCCATTTTATCTTGTTCTCTTTTCTATGAAGCTGTATGGTGAAGGACTGGTCCACTATTATAACACTGTTGAGGATGTCTATACAAAATAAATCCAATGTGAAAAGTGTGAATTCTATCTTTGTCAAAGTCAACTGCATCAAAAAAAAGAAAAAGATGAACAAATTTGTTTACATATTTTAATAAATTCTAGCAGTTGTACCTTGTAGGTAGATGTTGTACATAGTAAAACCTATGTTGTTTTTCTTCTCAGTAGTTCAGCTGGAAGATCAGATCTTTGAGCTTTGAGTGTGTGTACACTTTGACAACAGTCTTGAACTTTTACAAAGGCTTGAGGAAATCGAGGAGACAAGCTCATATTTCCTGAGCAACACTGAGAAGAATGCTAGGTTAGGCAGCAAGCCTTTCTTGCAGGTGTGTCTCTATGTGGACACCTAAGTGTACCGTAAATTTCACAGCAGACATCACAACATGACACCTGTCCTAATGGCGTGAGGCAAATCTTTGTTTTTATCAGTTACTTTGATCCAGTGAGGAGCATACAGTACATACACAGGCAGACAACTGTGGATGCAAAGTGTTTTATACACCTTGTTCTCTGCCGGATCCAGGCGTTTTATTATTACCTCAACTTCAGAACTAAACAACCTCCAAGTTCCTGCAGACACATATTTCATGGCAGTTACGCCAGTCATACACCTTTTATTTGCTTATAAACCTAGCTAATTACTGTTATATATGTACAGCCATCACTTTGCCATTTGACGTTTTGATATCCATTTCTTTTGTTACGATTTGTTCTTTTGATATCATTGACTTTATTTCACATCATATTTGTTTACATATTTTTGGGTTCATTAAAAAAAAAAACATTTTAAAATAAAGCATTTCACAAAAGCCGTTAACATGTCTGTCACAATGTCTCAGTAACAGTCTGTGTCTATTTCATTGCTCTTTTGTTTGTTAAAGCCGTTATGTTTATGTGTCTTCCTTTGTTTTGTCAGGGGCAGTTTTCACTCCTAACTTTTACTGTATATGTCTGTCAATGTAAAGCTGCTGTTTACAGTTTAGAGAGAGTTAGACTGTAGCCAGGCAGCAAAGCCGAAAGGGGAGGACAAAGTGGTCAGTTGTTCCGGGCCCAGGGAGAGAGGGGGCCAAGAATTGGGTCCTCATTACATTGTATTGATTGAGAGAGGGGCCCTTTCAGATGATTTTGTCCCAGGCCCGGCCAAAGCTGTCAGCGGCCCTGACTGCAGATGTAGAATGTTTAAAAGAAAGAAGAGAGCTGATTTTTTTTGTTTGTTTTATGTTTGTTTTTGAGAACACCTTGCACAGTATAGACTTTGACTGGTGTCAAAAGATATGGCGGTTACCCCCCAACAGCTGGTTACCCCGATGTAAGAACCATAGTGATTGATCACAACTAATTAAAAGTGATATTGACATTTACTTCCGACCAATCAAAACCTGTGGCTTTTGACATCTGGGTAACCAGTTTTTTTGGATAAACCAGCTTTTTTGATACACCAGCGGTGGAGGTAGGTAGTCACACACTGAGGCCTACTGTGCAGTACACAGACACGCGGCACAGCGTCATTAGCGATGTTACTGATTTTTTGGCACAGTGCGGGCAGCGCTGACCAAAATTCAGAAGTGTTTCTTACCCATTGCCCAGGAGCAGAGTAATGAAGTTCTGGGGTGTGTTTCTCAACAGTGTTGCTGCTAACTAAATTACCAACTTGCTGAAATGAACCTGGACCCCGTTTCTCAAAAGCTTTGTTGCTAACCAGTTAGCAACTTACTTGGTTCCCTATGAGAATTTGCATTGCAACCATGTAAGTTGCTAACTTAGTTAGCAACAACGTTTTTGAGAAACAAACCCCTGCACAGTTGCTAATTGGTTAGTAACAACACTTTCGAGAAACAGTCTAGAGTTCTGAATGAATCTGGGAATAAAGTATTCCAGGTATGCGTATGCATTCAGTCTGTGGACATGTGTAGGTTCTGCCAAGTAGATCAAACATACTGTGACTTCATAATGAGATAAGCAGGGGTGAGTTTCTCAAAAGAGAAGTTGTTAGCCTGTTAGCAACTTTGGTAGTTGCCAATGGGAAAATGCATTGAAAACAGCAAAGTAGCTAATGTAGTTAGCAACTTTGGTTTTGAGAAATTCACCCCAGGTAAGCTTATATTCTGCCCAGTGAATTTCAACAGTGTTAATTCAAAACGTGTGTGTCCAATTTAAAACCTCTCTGGATGATGACCCTACAGTACTAAATGTTGAATTAGCTCTGCAAATTTTACTGTGTAATTTTAAAAAGGAGTGGGCCTACATGCTCCCTGACAGTCTTACCTCGAGAGTTCATCTCATTCCCATGTGCTTCTGAGTATGCAAGGAGAGTCTTGCAGAGCAGAGAGGCACATGCTAGTTTTCTTCTACTTCAAGGAAACGGACAGGCAGACAGCAATGGGAGTTTTTGGCCTTACTCAAGTTTGAGGGTGTCAGACCCTCCCTCCTTCTAATGATGACTGTTATTTTTGTATAATTCAGAATCTAGAGTATTTAGAGAAAAAATAAAATAAAAAGATTATTGATGTATAGATATTTATGAATTGTCATGCACTATATAGATCACATTCTACGCTTTACTTCCCTCAATGATTTTTGTCTTTGTGGGGTGTATGCTACCGTTGCTTCAGCAGTTTTTCGTTGTTTTTTTTTCTTTTTGCATTTTCTCATGAAACGGTTTGGCTGAAACAAACATGTAACATTCTCTGAGTGGTGAATATTGACAATCATGGCATTATATCTTGGAAAAACTTTTTTTTATTTTCACTGCTGTCATAATTCTGTATTGTTGTTACATTCATTGTAATGAGTTTTTCCCGGCTGAAATATTAACTATGTTGAAATTGAAATTGCAGCTTTTCGTGGGCTTTACAGCGAAAATATAACCTTGTCAAGTGAATGTCAAATGTTATACAAGGCAAGTATTAAATGCATGCACGTGCCATATGCTTTATGCAGTGCTTTTACATGGAAACAAATCAGAATGAAATATAATAAATATCTTTATCATTTCCTTGGATCAGTCGGTCAGTTACCAACTTTTGACTTTTGGGATGAAAAGGAAAGTTCAAAAAACAAAAAACAAGCTCCACATTGCTGTTGTGTTACGTGGTAGATATAGAATAAGGAGTCTGCAAAGTCGAATTTAAAGGGGTATGCCACTATTTTGTGGCTTAATACAATTAAAATCATTGGCCAGGGTTTATAAAGGTGGTAAAGTGTCTTATTTTTCATGTAAACCGTTGTCTTGCTTTAAGACAAGTTAAAGGAGGGAGCATGTCGCTAAGCTAGTGAAAGTCAATGCATCCATGTAGTATGCTACATGCTATACGGATGCATTGACTTTCACTAGCTTAGCGTCATACTCCCTATTTTCACTTGTCTTAAAGCAAGACAACGCTTAACATGAAAAATAAGACACTTTACCACCTTTATAAACCCTGGCCAACGATTTTAATTGTATTAAGCCACAAAATAGTGGCATACCCCTTTAACTTTCTTACTTAAGCTGGGCTTACACTGTGCAACTTTTGCCCAATCGCAGGTCAATCGTGAGTCTCGCATCGTGCAGTGTACATGGGGTAACAACAAGCGATTTCGCCTCACGATCGTGCAATCGCAGGGTCGCAAGAAAATCAAAACGGTTTGAAATTCTGGTCGTGGCTCGTGCGTAAATCGCACAGTTAAAGCAGTGCTACGACCCGATTTGACACTTCACATGCACAAATTAATAGGGCCGTGCGATTCGCTGTTGAGCGCGACCTCATCTCCACCTCAGGTGCGCATGTTCCCTCCTCTGCAGACCGGGGAAACATGCCTGTCGCGTTGTACGGTGGAAGCATTTCGCTCGCATCCGACTGTCGGCTCGTGTAGTGTGAGGACGTGAGTCGTGAGCTGTGAACTTTTAAACAGTGAAATTCCATCGTGCAGTGTGAGCAGAAGCTTAAGACCCACGAGTGAAAATATCGCACAGTGTATGCCCGGCTTTAGTCTTACTCTTGGTCTAACGGCCCATGCACACAGTCCTGACAGCATTGTGGAACAGTTTCGGATCTGACATTTAGCCTTTTTCACATGCCAGACAGCTTTGATTCAATGTATTTGAAGCAGGGAATGTAGCACTCAGTGGCATAGACATACACAAACATTGTTTTCTATGGAAACCGGAGGTCATTTTTCCTGTGTTGGTTCAAAAACAGAACTTGTCTAATGTCCCTGTGAAAAAGGCTAACTGGTGGCATACTTAATGTGGTAAATGAGCATTTTAGCAGGTGGATTCAACAATGGAGCAGCTCCAACGAAAAACAGAGATCGTAGTCAACAGCCAACATTTGCAGTCATTGGTACTGTTGTATGGGTTCAATGGAATCGAATGTTGGTATGAGCAGTAGGCCTACTATGCACTTTGTCGAAACCAGTGTGCAGTGACCCTAAAGCTAATGATACATGTACACAGGGCAAAGTTGGCGGGTAACATCATAATTGCCTATTCATTTTCTGATAGAATGATTGTAATCCAGTTCTCTGGATTAAAAAATGCTATGTGATAAACAATCTGCACAACAACTTATAGTATCATTGTCCAGAAACATTGCTATAAAAAAGTTGCCCTGTGTATCATCTCCTTGTGTTGAATTAGTACTGTGTAATATCCTGTGTGGGGTGGGTAGAGAATGTTTTTGCCCCGCAGGTGTAGCCATGGGTCCTGACACTGTACAGCCAATTGAGAGGTGCCCTCATGGCCGCACCACTCAGCAATTCTGTTACCCCCTTTGGAGGTCAATCGGGACTCATGCTACGTAGACGACTTCACTTTTGACATCCTCTTTTTTTTGGTTCTCCGGAGGTTTTTTATCCATTTATTTATTTATTTATTTATTTAACTTTTCATTGTCCTTTGGAAGTCATGCATCATAAGCTGTTTACTGGACCATAGGCTGTTAACATGTAACATTTTAGACCTCATACTTCTTCACTCTCATTCATTACAAAGTCAGCCCATTCAGTTTAATTTTTTCTCATCTTCTTTTCAAAGTTTAAATGTATAGGAACCAGGGCTTGACATTAACTTTTTTACTTGCCTGCCACTGTGGCTAGTGGTTTTCCCGAGTCACTAGCCATCCAGCTTTTCTACAAGCCACAAGTTTGAAATTATTATCTCTTTATCATGACACTGCACATCTAACCTTAGAAGATGAGGTGCTACACAAGAAGATGAGTGCATAGCTTTCTACATGAAAATAAATCAAACAAATAGAAACTGAGTAACTGAGCTTTTTCTTGAACTTAAATACACAATAACAATTGATACACCAGGGGCAAAGTGCAGAATATAGGCTTTTCTAATACAGTGTGTCGTGCCACAGAATAAGCTACCTGACAAATTGGCTAGTGACACTGAAATTGTTACCAGCCACAGCCAAGTTTTACCAGCATTTGGCCTGTTGGCAGGTGCCAGTGTCAAGCCCTGATAGGAACGAATGATGCAGAGACACGCAAGGCCGGGCGGCCCTAAGAGTCGGTGTTTAGTATGCCGAAGCGGACACCATACCCAATTCAGCAGGCGTGTGCGAGCAGCATTTTCATCTGAGAGCGGTGTGTGAAGTGTACGATTTCCAAATGAACATCATATTATATGGGTGGCTGGCTTATTGAACTGTATTGACCAAGAAAGGCCTTTTCTCTGAGCAGCGAGAGAGTTAATTAAAATTCAAAAAAGGGGCTAAAATTCAATAGTCCCTCAGCATGTCCAGATGAGCTGAACTGATTAGAAAGGAGCATTATTTCTGATCTTTTTCCCTCCTCACTCAAGTCGGCCTGTATCAAGAAACTAAATAGAAGAAAGGCGGGGGTGGGGGGTGCAACCAAAATCAATCTGCTACAACATTGTGCCCTCACTGAAGGTAGATTGCTGAGAATTTTTTTTACAAGATTTCTATTCAGCGTTGGTGTAGTATTTTTGTGAATGCACCACTGAACATTGTTCTCTCTACCTGGTTGGGCTCTACAGTAGGCTTATAAGCTTAGCCTGTTTTTGTGCACTCAGCCCAAGGAGTCTATAGGTCAGTTTTGTTATGTGTGTGTGTGTGTGTGTGTGTGTGTGTGTGTGTGTGTGTGTGTGTGTGTGTGTGTGTGTGTGTGTGTGTGTGTGTGTGTGTGTGTGTTTGTGTCTGTGTGTGTGTGCATGCGCGCTTGTGTATGTGCATGCGCGCTTGTGTATGTGTGTGTGTGCGTGTGCGCAGGCACCTCTATGTATTCTGTTCATGTATTCGTGTGTAACAATCTGGCATTTCTGTCTGACTGTTCATGTGTGTGTGCATGCGTTTGTCTCTTTCTGTTCCTGCATTTGTGTTCTTGTGTGTATGTGTGAGTGTGAGTATGTGCATACGTACGCACGTGTGTGAACTGCCCACGAGAATCATCCACCTGAGCCTACAGTGTGTGAAAACCCAACCCAATATTGAATGGCTGTCACGTTTTCACAACAACAACAGTACAAGCATCACTTTCTGACCGGTCAATATTTAACTCTATAACTCGTGGTGCAAAAAAACCACCAGTAATACATTCTCTGTCAATACTTTTCAGAAAAAAAGGTGATACTGTCAGATAAAGATGCCGAATGTGTAGAACGCTAAGGAGTGTGTTATAATGTGAAATTGATCTAATTAAAACGTCTCACTGACACACAGTCTATTATTAATGTAGTCATGCATAACATTCCCATTTTAAGTATTTATGAGACACGCAGTGGTGAGTCTGGTCAGTGGTCACGCCTTGTTCTATTTACAGGAAGTGTGTTGAAACATGGAATGGGAAATGTGTCATCTGTTCCACTGTCTCCCTTTAAAACATGCAGAGTATCATTTAGGTTCACATCAAACACAGTAAAAAACAAACAAACAAACAAAACAAAAAACCCTATACTGCAATTTCTGAATGAATGAAATTATGATGAACTCAGGGTGGGGACTGGGAATACATACGCATCAACTTCAATAAACAAACTACCCAATAACCATAAAATAAATAAACTCACTGCATGCCCAAGACAGGTATGGTTCAACAAAAATAAATAAATAAAAATAAAATAAAATAAAACTTTGCCACAGTAATCAGTGTGTACTGTTGTGAATATTTCAGACTGTCTGGTGGTACAAACGCATCTCTATAAATCAGTAAATCAGATATAATAGACCATATCAAACATTTTATTATTGCTGTAACATACTACAGCAACTCATGGAATGCCGTGATGAATGTGTTTCAGCAAATAGGCCCCCCAGCATCAGTCTTCAGCATCTTGTGGGAATATGTGTGACTGTGTGCGGGTGCAAGAGCATCTATTTTATTTGTCTAATAGGCATCATTAAGGAGCATTTCAGAGCCGTTTCCACTGAAACATTACCGTAAACTCTCTACCTCACCACAGAACCCAGCACCATAGCACATCAGACAAAGATAGTATGTATGTGTCAAAGCCAGTGTGTGTGTGTGTGTTTGCGTGAGTGTGTTTCAAAGCCAGTGTGTGTGTGTGTGTGTCTGTACCTGCCTGCCGGAGTCTGTGTGTGTGTGTGTGTGCGCGCGTGTGTGTGTGTGTGTGTGTCTGCCTGCCTGCCTGCATCCGTGTGTGTGTGTGTGTGGCTAAAGTGGCCTAATTGTTTCCATGAGGTGAGAATGAGCTGAATGTCAAGACCACTACACTTACGTATAAGCCCGCTAGGGTTTTATAGTTTTCATAAAGACTCTTATTGAACCCATTACATTTCATGGTTGTGTGGCTTTACTCCCAGGCTCTGTGTGTGTGCGTGCGTGCGTGCACTTGCGCGCGACTACACTTCACTTGAGACTACATTAGATGTGGTCTGAATCAGCTTTTGCTGATCTTTTATGACCAGGGGGTGGTGGTAGAGAGCAACGTTAGTGAGCCGTGAACTTGCATGCAGACTCTGACGAGGTCCTGTTTTAAATTGCATTGGCTGCCAATCCCAATCCCGGATTCAGAAATCCCTGCCAGATTTTACTTTTACAGGTGAGTTCACTGAGGTGCTGATTTACCAGCCTCGAGGTCTCACTTTGACCCACTTAAGCCGGGCATACACTGTGCGATATTTTCAGTCGTGGGTCTTAAGCTTCTGCTCACACTGCACGATGGAATTTAACTGTTTAAAAGTTCACAGCTCACGACTCATGTCCTCACACTACACGAGCCGACAGTCGGATGCGAGCGAAATCTTTCACCGTACGACGCGACAGGCATGTTTACCCGGTCTGCAGAGGAGGGAACATGCGCACCTGAGGTGGACATGAGGTCGCGCTCAACAGCGAATCGCACGGCCCTATTAATTTGTGCATGTGAAGTGTCAAATCGGGTCGTAGCACTGCTTTAACTGTGCGATTTACGCACGAGCCACGACCAGAATTTCAAACCGTTTTGATTTTCTTGCGACCCTGCGATTGCATGATCGTGAGGCGAAATCGCTTGTCGTTATCCCATGTACACTGCACGATGCGAGACTCACGATTGACCTGCGATTGAGCAAGAAATCGGCCCGACTTTCAAAAAGTCGTGCGAGTGCCAAATCGGGGCAAAATCGGGGCAAAAGTCGCACAGTGTAAGCCCAGCTGGTTCACAAGTACCGGTACATGTTTCAGGGTCATTTCAAATCAGAGAAGATGCTGCACTTCAAGTTGGTGAAATATAAGCCTACTATGTTCCCCTTGACCTTACAATGACAACTCTACTGCACACTTACACAGTATTTTCACAAATCAGAAATTGTTAATGGCTGATTTACAAATTAAAGTGCAATGCTTCCTCAGCACCTTGTTGCTCTTGGCACCTGGCTTGAGCGAAGTGGAATGTGCATGTAGTCTCTTCTCTCTTCATCTCTTTTAACCAACCCTACAAGTCTACAAAGGGTTAAGAAGGGCTGAACGCTTACACATCTTTTTTTTCAGATGAGGCTATCTCACATGACAACAGCAGCACGACAGAACGTTTTAATTAAACAATGGGATTTTTGTGCCTTCATTTAACAGTGAAGAGTATTACAAAAAAACAATAGGGAGAGTCAAGGTAGAACTTAGAAATTACTCAGGCAGGATTCAAACCTGGGTCCACGTACGTGGGCTTCCACCCCGCGTGCTTTACGATGTCTAAGATGCATAAGTGTTGAGTGGTTGCTTTCATCACTTATGGATCACTACTCCCTTTGCTGTGTGTGTGTGTGTGTGTCTGTGTCCGTGCGTGCGTGCGTGCGTGCGTTTGTGCATGCTGTGTGTGTGTGTGTGTGAGTGAGCGTGTGCATGCGTGTGTGTGTGTCCTTGCACAATAATGCTCCCTGGCATACAGCGTGGACCACGTTCACACGCCACTCCTTCACTTTTGGCACACGGTGCACTCATATACATTGCAAGTTTTGTGCCAGACCCTTGGCTATAGTATACGCACAGTACTTTTCCATACATCTCATCTCCATCCCGATTGGCCTGCACATCACGTCCTTCGCTCCTTCTTCCTGTTTTTCCCTCCTCTTTTGATCATCTTTTTCTTTTTTGCATATATGCAGACGAAGCTTTTCTCTGTCTCGGCAATCGAAGCTCGCAATTTGGAATCTTGAACTCCTGGAGTAAATATTTGTGTGTGTGTGTGTGTGTGTGTGTGTGTGTGTGTGTGTGTGTGTGTGTGTGTGTGTGTGTGTGTGTGTGTGTGTGTGTGTGTGTGTGTGTGTGTGTGTGTGTGTGTGTGTGTGTGTGTGTGTGTGTGTGTGTGTGTGTGTGTGTGTGTGTGTGTGTGTGTGTGTGCTTGACTGCTGTTGTAAAAATTTCATGTGAGCAGCAGGCCTCATGATGGGGCAGCCAGGAAGAAAACTTCTCTTTCTCAGATCATCCAAAATTCACAATTCACATTCCAGCGAGGCGCCTGTCACTCTGGTAAGTACATAAACATGCATTTACTCACACAAAAACAACAGAATAACACACACTCTTACACACACACACACACACACACACACACACACACACACACACACACACACACACACACACACACACACACACACACACACACACACACACACAATAACACACACATACACTTACACTCACACACACACGCACACACACATCCAATAACACACACATACACACACACACATACAGTACACGCACGCACACACACAATACACACACGCATGTGTGGAAGACCACTCAATTTCAGCATCTGTCTGTAGCATGGAATTTCCTTTTAATCTAGAATCAATCCAGAATGTTTTCAGCAGATGTGTTTTATTCAAATGAAAATTAGTCATATTTTCAACTGCATTTTCAGCCTTTTTAAAAGAGTCATGAGAGACCAATGGCTATTTTAATGGCTGATATAGTATCGTCATCACATATATTGACAAACAAATGTTTCAGAACGTTGACACACACACACACACACACACACAAACACATAATACGCATGTATAAGTCAAAGGAAAATGAAAGTAATAAAAAAATGAATGGAAAAAAATCCTTCCCAAATTTTTGGACAGTGAATGGTGAGATAAATTTTACTGGAAAAAATACTTTTGAAGAAAGAGTAGCGTACAATAGAGTAGAGTAGAGAAACTCTGAGGAGGAATTAAGGTGTCAAGTAGCTTGCATTAATACACATAATGCCCACATGGACATTTCAAGACACATGTATACAGGTAATAGTCAGAGAGGGAGAATATAAAGACTACAGAACAATAAAATAAAAAATAAAAAAGCCAATTGTGCAAAAACATATTCTGTGAGTTGGGGTAGACAAATGTGTGGGTAGACAAATATGCTGCAGTACAATCCAGGTTTCCCCCCAATTGATATTTACAAGGCGTTGCATCAAAACACATTGCGAGGCAGTCGCCAAGGATACCGAGACGTTTATGTCGGGTATAAATATGAAAGATGACACATGCACACATACGCCACCTGTAGGCTATGAATAACCTGCAGCCAATACTCAGTTAGAAATTCACCTGTTAATTGATGGACTGATTTTACAGTAGCCTTATTAAAAGAGAAAGACAAGCACTGCAGTGAGGACGTTCCCAACAAATGCAAGAAGACACATCGCAGATGTCGCAGACCAGAAAATATTCAATGTTTAATTGCTGCCAAATAGGCCTAGCCTCCTTGAAATAATACTGATCAGTGGTGTAGTCTACTTTTTTATGGTGGGTATACTGTATATTTGAGCATTTTTTGAAGTGGGTATACTGTATATATTTGCGCTATTCAAAACAATGGATGAACCAATTTTAAGTGGGTATACTGAAATCCCTGACATTTAGAAGTGGGTATACACCGTATACCCGCGTTCTANGTAGACTACACNACTGATACTGATGATGGGCATTCAATTTCGTTGTAATTCCAGGATAGTTTCATGAGTCCGCTTCATTTTAACCAGCTGCCTCAACAATAATATGGTTGAGGTGTTTTTTTCTTCTTTTTTTAAAATCACGCGCCTCAACATTCAAATCCACGTTTAACTGGCTGCATTTTTGCAATATTTCCGACCGTGTACAGCACATGTAGTTGTGTGCCGCCAAAAAGACGAAATGCACCAGTTACAGCAACTTCCACAGCAGCCCTGAAATTCGCGTGGAGATCCACAGTTTTCCACATCTAATCTGTTTTAGTATATCTGAACGTGGCCGTGGAAAACAACTTGAGTAGTTTTTTTGTCCGTAAGTGAGCTTCGTAGGCCTACATGAGGCCCCAGAAATGAATGTTGACAGATAATCTAAGATACAGCACTGTGATGTAGAAGATAGAGAAATAAATAATACAAATGGGCCTAGTATTTAAAGTAGAACAGAGAGCCTGGTAAGGTGCATGAAGACAATGGGTAAAAGTTATCATAAGGCAGGCAGTGTACAGAGTATGATACGGGTGAAGATTCTCACAACGAGGATTGGTAGAGGAAAATGAATGCATGAAGAGGAAGAGAGGAACATGAGTTAAGGAGGCACAGATGGGGTGTGTGTGTGTGTGTGTGGGGGGGGGGGTTGCTAACAGGCAGAACATGAGCCTGGTGGTAAACCCAAAGACCCGAACGCACTCAAAGACATGGAGAGAGACACACACATGCTGCTGTTCTGTGCTGTTCAGTCAGTTCTGCAGTGACCCGCTTCTCCGCTGACTTAATAAAATTGTGTAATATTATGCAAAATATATAATAATGTTGCATAACGTATGGTCCAGGGCCCAGGGCCGTATGGTCAAGAGCCCCCCCCACACACCCCCACACCCCACCGCCCCCAAGCATCCAGCGTCCACAAACCGCAATCCAAACTCTCAGAAGTAAACATGCTGGGCTGCCAAAGCTGGGCCGAGCCCTTCACTTCCACTGGAGATGCTGTGCAGCGGCACACACTCGGATGTGCAGCGCCTGGTTACACACACACACACACACACACACACACACACACACACACACACACACACACACACACACACACCAAAGGCACTGAGTCCACACACACACACACACACGCTCACGCACAAACACACATACACAAAACACACACACACACACACACACACACACACACACACACACACACACACACACACACACACACACACACACCAAAGGCACTGAGTCCACACACACACACACACACACACACACGCTCACGCACAAACACACACACACAAAACACACACACACACACACACACACACCAAAGGTACCGAATCCACACGTGCATGAGCGCAAACACATACACACACGCACGTATACAAACACACACACACACACACACACACACACACACACACACACACACACACACCAAAGGCACTGAGTCCACACACACACGCTCACGCACAAACACACACACACACACACACACAGACACACACCAAAGGTACCGAATCCACACGCACACGAGCATGAGCGCAAACACATACACACACGCACGTACACACACACACACGCACGTACACACATACACACACACACACACACACACCGATGTGTTGTTGCTCTGCAGCCATACACACAAGGCTTTGTCAGCAAGCAGCAGCAGCAGCAGCTCCGGCTATCTCCATCTCTCCACGTCTCCAGCAAAGCAAAGCAAAACATGGATGGGGAAGCAAAATATGATAATACTGTGTTTTCATACTGATGAGAACACACACTGCCCACGGGGGCCAGTGCTCCTTCCACGAGCCAAGAACTGCTCAAATACAGTTATACACACACCACATCACAGCTGGATTGGCCATATGGCATACAGGGCTTTTGCCCTACAAAGCAAAAAGGCAGTAACTGCATCGTTGTTGAAGATGAGTTACTATGACTTCAATGTCATATATATCAAAGTCTGAAGTTAAATAAAATAATTGATCTGCAAAAAGGTGATAATATAAAGTAACAAAACTGTCACATGTCAATAATCTCCCCAAAAACTGCTTAGACTGGATTGCAGTATCATTTTAAAGTCATTTTACTCAGTTTGGTGTGCTGCACAGTTACTGCCTTTTTGCTTTGTTGGGCAGTATTGCCCGGTGGACCAGGGGTGCCGCTAAAAATGTTGGGCCCCATGAAAGATTCAAATTTTGGGCCCCCAAAATGACAAATTATGTTATCAGCATCCTTCCAGGGGCCCTGCCAGTGCTGTCAGGCCCTTAGAATCTGTAACACCTTTCCCCTCCTCGCGGCACCCATGCGGTGGACTGCTGATGATTTTTGGCCTGGTCATCCCCTCAACGTAGAGTCGAGTATCTTTATTGATCGCCGGGGGTAAATGAAGGTGTCAAGTAGCTTACATAGATTATACACATAATGCCCACATGGACATGTAGTGCTGTAGTAGTGGTATCAGTCCTCATGCCGCTACAGCTGGCCTGTCCGAGTCAGATTAAAATAATAATTTAAGTCATTTTGCCTGTTGAGGTCAAAATAGCTCATAATAGATGGCTAGAAATATTGTCACAGGCTGCATTGTCTCTCTCAATTGACTGGCGGACCAGTCTTGTCTGAAAATGCCCGGCCTGATTTCTTTGTCCCTGTCCAGCCCTGATACACCCTGTGCGGTGGTGGAGCAGATAGGCCTACAGACCCTGGTCAACGCAATAGCTGTTAACCACTGTATGAGGAAAAAGATCGTTTTATTCATCTTTCTACAGCATTTTATCTGTTCATCGACTTACCTATCGATATACACAGTACAAAAAAATGCAGTGTTACGTAATTCAACACATTTGAGAGTAATTGTAGCATCTTGTATTGGTTCTATTAGGTTGTATTTGATTCTAGAGTACTAGATGGGGAATGTAACACTGAAACACATTTGCCGAGTTTTTTTAATGTGTTGTGATGATTTTAAAGATAGTTTCACATTGCATGTGTGATTTCACATACTGTTTTGTATGTGGAGGTATTTTGCAATACTGTGATGCAGGCATCCGGACAGACAGCTGAGAAATTTCGTCTCAGCAGCAGGCGGATGCGTGGGTCAACATGAAAGTAACACACTTCTTGCAAGCAGACGTGTGCGCATGTATTAATGCATCACAAACAGACATGTGTATGGATACATCAACATGCACGGTCACTCACTGACACATGCCCACATATTCAAACAAACACAGAGACAAATATGCGCGTGCACAGACACACACACACACACACACTTCCATATAATGGACATACAGTCCTAGGCATGCACACACACACACACACGCGCACACACACACACACACACACACACACACACACACACACACACACACACACACACACACACACACACACACAGTAATACAAAAAGGAAAAAAGAGACTGATCACATCCATCCTTCAGCTGTCTGCGGAGGTTTCCCCCGGAGGCTTCTTTGATGGCTGTGTGCTGTGCTGCGCTGCAATGATGAAGAGATGTCAGCTCTGCATGGAGAGGAGCGATGAGGAGCGCCGCCGCTACCATAGCGGGAGTGAAGTGCGTGTGTGTGTGTGTGTGTGTGTGTGTGTGTGTGTGTGTGTGTGTGTGTGTGTGTGTGTGTGTGTGTGTGTGTGTGTGTGTGTGTGTGTGTGTGTGTTAGCTAACAGTGTGGCATCATGAGTGAAGTGTGTGTGGTGTATGCATGTGTGTCTATGTAAGTGTGTGTTTGCATGTGTGTGTGTGTTCGCGTATCTGTGCTTGTGTGTGTTTGTGGGTATGTGTGTGTGTGTGTGTGTGTATGTTGAGAGTGGTGTCGAACGGCGCGGCGTCATGAGTGAAATGTGATGGGTCTCAGGGCCCCGAGACAGCCAGGGCCAACTGATAAAAGACCTCCTACATTATTAATCTGGCCCGGCACTGGCAGAACACACACTCACACTCACACTCACCCAGGAATACTGAGAGGAGAGGCGAGGAAAGGAAAGGAAAGGAAAGGAAAGGAAAGGAAAGGAAAGGAAAGGAGAGGAAATGAAAGGAAAGGAAAGGAAAGGAAAGGAGAGGAGAGGAGAGGACAGGAAAGGAAAGTAAAAGAAAGGAAAGGAAAGGAAAGGAAAGGAGAGGACAGGAAAGGAAAGTAAAAGAAAGGAAAGGAACGGAAAGGAAAGGAAAGGAGAGAAGTGGAGAGATGTAAGGAGAGGAGAGGAGAGATGTGAGAATAGGAGAAGAGTGGAGAGGAGAGAAGAAGATAGGAGAAGAGAGATGCGAGGAGAAGGGAGCAGAGGAGAGGGGAGTAGAGGAGAAGAGAGATGCAAGGAGAGGAGAAGAGAGATGCGAGGAGAAGGGAGCAGAGAAGAGATGCAAGGAGAGGAGAAATGTGAGCAGGGGAAAAGAGAGGAGGCCTTGGCCAATAGGAATACAAATAGGGAGAGATAGGACTCAGGACACCAGTCCTCCAGTTACACACACAGGAGGAGAGAAAGTTAAGCAAAGGGAGAAGGCATGGCACAGTGGCAGAACATTTTTACACAGGGCCCTAGGGCAAAGCACTGATAGGGCCCCACCCTAATATGGCGGGCCAAGATCACAGTATAGACAGGTCATCTGCTGGCAAAATTAGGCCCATTTCCCAGTCAAAGTTTTCTCTATTGATTACTGACCAGAAGGCCTACTGAAAAAGAATAAAACTTGGGCCCATCTGAAATTCGTCCCAAAATTCAATACCGCCGCCGTTTTCCGAAATGGCGGTTTTCGTAAGGCAGTATTCATTAAAAAAATACTATCGTCAGCTCAATGATGTCATATTCCCTTACAGACATGTTTTCAAAGGTTGACTATACAAAAAAAAAACATTTAGATTTCACCAACTTGAAATATAACATACAGTATACTCTGTATGTGTGTGTCTGTGTGTGTGTTAAAAAGGCATAAGCACTGACAGAGGTGTAGAATCAGACACGGGTAGGATTTTAGATTTAGAGTAGATTTAAATCAGCCTTTATTGTCTCTATAGAGAGAGGACAAGAAAGCAAATGAAGGAGACAGAAGACAGGAGAAACTGACACAGGAGGCCGAGACAACCACAAACAAGCTGAACCCTACTCCAAAACCATAGGACTCGCACGGAAATGAAAAAGATTTCTTTTATTGTTTTATGTTTTATCATCGGGAAACAGTTTGGGGAGTTTCAAAAGAAGTATATTTCAGTAATACGACACAAACGAGTTGGAGTTTGGTAAAAAGATATTCCCGTGGCTTCCATTACGCCGTACAAATGGAGACTTCGAGACGAAGTGCTCCAGGTAATCACAGCTGTGGGAATGTCTTTTATAGTACCAAACCAGACACACACACAGCTTTTAGACCACTAATTGAGTCTCTGCTCACCGCACTGCATTGTCTTCCATTTATTTTGATTCAACCTCTAATGAGTGAGTCAGATAGGCCCAAGAGAAGAGGGGTGGTTTGCTTTGCCAAACAACAAATACTGCTCTGTTGCTCTGCAGACATCAATTGTTGTGTGTGTGTGTGTGTGCGTGCATGTGTGTATGTGCGTGTGTGTGTGTGTGTGCATGTGTGTATGTGCGTGCATGTATGTGTGTGTGCACTTGTGTGTGTGTGTGTGTGTGTGTGTGTGTATGTGTGTGTGTGTATGTGTGTCTGCACTTTCCTTTCTTGTTAATTTGTACATGACTCCGACTATTACATAGGCTTATGGACACTCCTTTTGTTCCACAACTGTACAGTACGTTATGATATAACATTATGAAATCATTTGGCAGCCTTTCTGCTGTCTTGTTGTGGATGTATAGAATGTTAACATCCTGTGGTGGTCAGGGATGGGCCACGCACTCAGGGAAGCCGACAGAGGTGGACAAAGGGGTCAGTTGTCCGCAGGCCTGGGGAGAATGGGTGCCCAGAATCTGATTTTCATTACATTCTACTGCATCACTGTATGTTTTGGTTGGGGGGCACTTTCAGATTACTTTGTCTTGGGCCCGTACAAAGTTGTCAGTGGCCCTCCGTGCACTCATTCACCCTTGAGCAGGAAACTGTCCAGTGCACCGTGACACTGACACCTCAGGTGGTTTAGTAATGTTCCAGCAAGCATTACAACACAATGTATGTACGATGTACGTACATTTGGAAAAGTTTACCTTGAAGCTGTATGTTCAGAAAAACCTGAGACATATTCAAACCTGCATATCCAAGCATTTGTCCTGGGACAGGACCATAAATAGCACAGACAAGTAAGTATGAGAATTACTACTTGGACCTGAAACATCACAGAAAAAAAGGTTTTCTCCAATGGTTTTCTCCTCTTTACTTACTCTTTACATATCACAGGCTAACATTCAGTATGCTACGAGAGCATGTATGCAGTCTGTAGTGTATCTTCCCAACTTGTGAACTTTGGCCAGACTGCAATTTTTAACGTCTAAGGTATGCCCTTGGATTCAAAATGTGATGTGCGCCTCAAAGGTTCCCACTTGTGTCAGCATAACTTAACTGACGGTTAGGGTTAGAGAAAGGTCTAGGTTTAGGTCACTGTGACGTCCCCCTGTGCCCCCTTCAGGCTAGTGTGTGCCAGTGCACGGGCATGACTATGCTTGATGGGGGTTACCCTAATCATTTAGTGGTTGCACCTGTGGGGGAGGTATAAAGTCCTCCTCTCCTCTTCCGATGGCAGGCACTCTGACCTCGACCTCACCACTGGCTACTTTCATTTCTTGCTCTCCTCTCACGTCTTTACCCTCACCCTTTTGATTCTTCCTTTACAGCTCACATATTGATACTGACACATACATTGCATACACCATTCACTTGCATACACCCATTCATGCATCCCCTAGACACCTGTTTGAATTTATTATTATAGTTCAATAAAAATACATTTGAACTTTCATTCTTTGTGTGGTCTCCTTTTCATGTTGCACCCCCTAAACGAGCTGGGGGTCGTAACATGAATTGGGGTTCTCGTCCGGAATCCTCTGGTGTTGCGCTGCAGGCTGTGTCCACATTCAGGTGAGAACGCTGTTTTTAATTAACTTGGTAATCAGTCTCTGGTCTAGGAAGAAGTGCTTCAGCTTGGCTCTGCCTCTCCTTCGAAGTACTTTTTTTTGTTTTGATCTGTTTGTAAGTTTGTTGTGTTTAGAGGTAAATCCGATCGGGAATTTTATATTCCTGTCGGGGGCACGCTTCGTGCAATCTTGTATTGCATCGAGTTCATGCGTTAACCAGTCGCCCCGAGGTCGGCAAGCCTCCGAAGACTAGCTAGGCAAAGAAAGTTTTCTTGTGCAGGACAGGTCGCCAGAGTACTGTAGATTTAACCATACCCTGTGAATTTCAGTGAAGCAGCGTTCTCATCTGGATGTGGGTGGAGTGCTTTGGCCATACCAGCTGGATTTGGTGAGTGAATTTTGTTAATCAGTTGTGAGCTGTATTGCGCTTCTTGCTTACGGTTGTGCCGTGTTGGGTTGGAACGCGGGGTCTATATATTTTTAGCTCGATTTAGCGTTCGTAATTATGTAACCCTCCTTTTGCTGTTGTTTGTGCAAGCTGCGCGTAGGCTGTAAGAGTTACGGTAAAACAAGAGGTGTTGGCCTATCCTCCGTAATTGTTTGTAACTTGGCCTGTTGAGTGAGTGAGGGTGCAGACATGTTGCGCGCTGCGTAATGTCTGGGTTTCTGGTGCAGTAGCGTTGTGTTTTCCAAGAGTCACGTAATCGTGAACTTGTTTGGTAAATAGCCTACAAATAGTAAGCGTAGCTGCTGTCTTTTTCTAGGAGAGCGTATTTTCTTTTGATAGCCAGTGGTGGTTTGTGCCTCGTTTTTTTTCTCCCATCTTTTCTGTCACTTTAGTGACTTTTCTCCTTCTCTTGTGGCTTTCATGCCGGTGTTTCTAATTAATCACTGATGTTAGTATGAGACTGACACGTTTGGCTTAGCTGGATAGCTTAGTCAGTATTGTGATTAATTGTAAACGTGGATGTTATCTTTGAGTGAATACTTCTATGAAGTGATGACATCTGTTGAACAATTTGTTGCTCAGCCGTCTTTGGAGCTGTTGTCAACTTTGACCAAAGATCAGCTCCTGGCTGTAGCAGAGCACTATGGCTTTGCCATAAGTGCTAAAGAGAAGAAGACAAAGGATGCACTAGTTGACTCCATTAAACGCCAACTCCTTGCTCATTCTGTTATTAAAGAGGAAATGGAGGATGAGCTTGATGGTGACGATGATGATGATGATGATGATGATGACGATGGTGATGGTGTTGTTGTCTCCTCAGAGGAGAAAGAGGTGACTGCAATTGCAGATTCACCCGAGACTGAGCAAAATGTTAACGACGATAATGAGTTGCAGCATGATGAGCTAAGAAGCAAAATTGATTCAAGGGCCATAAGCCTGCGTGAAAAAGAGCTGGAGGTTGAACTCCGTAAAGCAGAGATGCTCCAACAGTTAGAGCTCCAACGTATGGCTAATGACCATGCTCTGGCCATGAGGAGGCTTGATCTGGAGGTTAAATCACCTCCTGTACCTTCCGTGGCACTTGATTCTTCTCCTTCCACCTCTGAGTCGAAATTTGACGTTTGCAAAAATATTCGTCTAGTACCCCCCTTCACTGAGAAGGACGTAGACAAGTATTTCAACCATTTTGAGAGAGTTGCTGCCACTCTAAACTGGCCCAAAGATGTGTGGGCCCTCTTGCTACAGTGTGTTTTCGTTGGAAAAGCAAGAGAGGTGCTCTCAGCTCTACCCATAGCTGAGGCTCAAAATTATGACAAGGTAAAGAAGAATGTCATGCATGTCTATGAGCTAGTCCCAGAGGCGTACCGCCAGCGGTTCCGGGATGCCAAAAAGTCAGATCAGCAGACATATGTTGAACATGCTCGTGAGAAGGAGCGTTTGTTTGATAGGTGGTGCAGTGCACAGTGCGTCGAAACCAAAGAAAACCTAAGGGAGCTTGTGCTACTGGAAGACTTTACAAATGGTCTTCCTGACCCTGTGGCTGTGCATCTTAAAGAACACGAAGTGAACACCTTAGAGCAAGCTGCTGTGTTAGCTGATAAATATGTACTGACCCATAAAGGCATGTCCGATGGCCGCTGGCCTAGCTCTCAGGGTAAGGGTAGGTTTTTCTCTAAGAACCGATCACCTAGTGGTGGGAATAATGCTCCTCAGCCCTCTCAATCTGCTTCTTCTAGTCGTCCTCCTGTTAACTCAGATATCGTCTGTTTCTACTGTAAGAAGGTTGGTCACAAGGTGACTGAATGCCCACTTCGTAATAAGAAGGGTAAGAATCCCAAGCCTTCTGGTTTAATTACTTCTTGTGGTACCGGGCCATTCCTCCTGCCTAAGTCTAAGAGTAACCGTGCAATGATTGCTACTAAAGGTCACGAGGAGAGGGGTGACTCTGATTACACTCCTTTCATTACCAATGGATTTGTGTCTGTGTCTGGCCAGTCTAGCTCTAGTTTTCCAGTGCGCATACTTCGGGATACTGGGGCTGCTCAATCCTTTTTGTTATCTGGGGTTTTACCGCTTTCGGATAGTACTGCTACTGGGACTCATGTAGTTATAAAAGGCTTTGAGATGACTCCCATGCTGGTGCCCCTACACCAGGTACACTTGGTTTCTGAACTGGTAACTGCTGATGTCGTTGTTGGAGTTCGTACATCTCTCCCCATACCTGGAATTTCTTTAATTTTGGGCAATGACTTAGCTGGTGCCAGGGTTTGGGCTGATTCTAATATAGTGTCTCCCCCTATTGTTGGGCCTGTGGCTAAAATGTCTGGAGTGCCTGATGATAGTAAACGCCAATATCCTGATGTGTTCCCAGCATGTGTTGTGACTCGTGCGATGGCTGCCCGTGGGTTTGACTCAGACGACGTGCCCCTAAATGATTCTTTCCTTGTTCAACCTGCAGTTGCAGATATCTCCCCACAGTCACCTGTAGGGGAACCAAAAACTGCTAATGCTGACTCTGATTCAGTAGGGGGTGGAGAAGCCTCCGATGGTGAAGTTGACATTTTGGAAGTAGTCCCTTCTGATGAATTGACTAGTTGTGGGCTTTCACCCACTTCTGATGATCCTGAGTTTGACTCCTGTTCTCTGTCTGAACTGTTGAAGATCTCTCGAGATGAATTAATCAAAGAACAGACTAATGACTCTTCTCTTCAACCGTATTTGACTAGGGCCTTGTCAAAGGAGGAACCAAATGATGACCATAGCCATTATCTCATGCAGGATGGATTACTGTGTAGGCAGTTTGTGTATCAACAGGACACCTTCTCTCATACTGTGACGCAGATAGTGGTTCCTCATAGATTTCGCAAAGCTGTTATGGATCTGGCTCACACTAGGGTGGCGGGACATCCTGGGGTCAGGAAAACGTATGACCGTATTAAGCGCAGATTCTTCTGGCCTCGGCTGAAACGTGAAGTGTCTGCCTATGTGAGAGCATGCCATGTGTGTCAAATCACAGGGAAACCCAATCAAAAAATCCCTGTGGCTCCATTACAGCCCATTCCTGCAATGTCCAACCCCTTCGAACACCTCATAGTTGATTGTGTAGGCCCACTACCTCGTTCGAAAGCTGGACATAGCTTCCTGTTAACTGTAATGTGCCAGGCCACACGCTATCCAGCGGCGTATCCCCTTAGATCCATCACTACGAAATCGGTATTGAAGGCTCTTGTCAACTTTATGTCCATCTTTGGTATCGCCAAGGTTATCCAAAGCGACCAAGGCTCAAATTTCACGTCAAGGCAGTTCTCTAGGGCATTGCGTCAACTTAAAGCCCGCCACAATATCTCGAGCGCTTATCATCCACAGAGCCAGGGGGCGCTAGAACGCTTTCACCAGACTCTGAAGTCTCTCCTCCGTTCTTATTGTACGGAGCTTAGTGCTGATTGGGAGGAGGGGCTACCCTGGTTGCTCTTGGCCAGTAGGGAAGTGGTTCAAGAGAGCGTGGGCTTTAGTCCAAATGAACTAGTTTTTGGGCATACCGTTAGGGGACCAACTGCTGTCTTGGCAGATAAGTGGCATACTACTGATGACGCACCATCCAATGTCTTGGATTATGTTAGTGGTTTTCGTTACCGGTTGTACGAGGCTCGGGCTGCTGCGCAGCGTAAGCTGGGGAAAGCCCAGTTAAAAATGCAGAGTCTCTTTAACCGTAAGGCAAAACACCGCAGTTTCAAACCTGGTGAAAAAGTCTTGGCATTGTTGCCTTTGATGCATAGTCCTTTCCAAGCAAAGTTTAGTGGACCATACCAAGTGTTGAAACATTTGCCTGATTATAACTACCTACTGAGTACTCCTGACAGACGAAAGAAGGTCCAGGTTTGTCATATCAACCTTTTGAAACCTTACATTGAATCAGAGTCTGCTGCACCTGTTGGTCTCATTGCATCATTACCTGCAGAGGGCGCCACTATGCCTAGTGTTGTTGCTGGGGATTGTGAATCTGGTTTGGATCTGGGTTCTGACATCGATGATGAGGGGGTGAAGTGTCCATCACGGGCGGTTGTAGAGGGTCGTCTCAAAAATTCTGAGTATCTTGCAGAGTTGCCCTTACAACTCTCTCACCTGTCTGACTCAGAGCAAACGGATATTGCTGACCTTATCCATTCATTTCCATCTCTCTTTCCTGATGTTCCAACACGTACCTCAGTGATTGAACATGATATTGACGTCGGTGGGGCCCCGCCTATGAAACAACATGCTTATCGTGTCAATCCTTTCAAGAGGGAAATGTTGCAGAAGGAGGTTGATTATCTGTTAACACACGGTTTAGCTGAACATAGCTTCAGTGCATGGAGCTCCCCCTGTCTGCTGGTAAACAAACCAGATGGGACTTACCGCTTCTGCACTGATTATAGGAAGCTTAATGCCGTAACAAAACCTGATTGCTACCCTTTGCCAAGGTGCGACGATTGTGTTGACCGTGTGGGCTCTGCCGTCTTCGTCAGTAAATTTGATCTCTTGAAGGGATACTGGCAGGTTCCGTTGACTGCCAGGGCAAAGGAGGTGTCTGCATTCGTTACCCCTGACTCCTTCTTACAATACCAGGTAATGCCATTCGGAGTGAGAAATGCTCCGGCCACATTCCAGAGGCTTATCAATCAGGTTTTGGTGGGCATGCGTGGCTGCGATGCTTATTTGGATGATTTGGTTTTGTACAGCTCTACTTGGGCTGAGCACCTAGAACAGATCAGGGAACTGTTCACCCGTCTCTCCAAAGCTAACTTAACAATCAACCTAGCTAAATGTGAATTTGGGAAGGCTAGTGTCACTTATCTGGGCAAGGTAGTGGGTGGTGGGCAGGTCCGTCCTGTGGAAGCGAAAATTGAGGCCATCTGCAATTACCCTGTACCAGGAACCCGCCGAGAGCTCCGGCGATTCCTTGGGATGGCTGGCTACTACAGAGCATTCTGCAAGAATTTTGCCACCGTGGTTACACCCCTTACTGGTCTCCTTAGTCCTAAAGTTCCATTTGAAT
Source organism: Engraulis encrasicolus (assembly GCF_034702125.1). Lineage (NCBI taxonomy): Eukaryota > Metazoa > Chordata > Actinopteri > Clupeiformes > Engraulidae > Engraulis > Engraulis encrasicolus. The sequence continues at coordinate 14,243,644 of NC_085875.1, forward strand.
GGTCACCAAATTGTCAAGAGGCCTTTGAACATGTCAAAGCTTTGCTTGCTACCTCTCCTGTTTTGTCTGCCCCAAATTTTGACCGTCCCTTTTGTGTTGCAGTGGACGCCAGTGAGAGTGGCGCTGGCGCTGTTTTACTTCAACTGGACTGTGATGGTGTCGAGCACCCCGTGTGCTATTATTCCAAAAAGTTCAATCGTCATCAACGGGCCTATTCTACTGTGGAAAGGGAGGCTCTAGCTTTGATTTTGGCCATGCAAAATTTTGAGGTCTATGTGGGGTCTTCCTCTAGCCCCACTGACGTTTATACGGATCATAATCCTTTGGTCTTTATTGACAGAATGCGGAATAAGAATCAACGCATTATGCGGTGGAGTATTCTCCTCCAGCAGTATCCCTTAAGGATAAAACACATTCGAGGCAAGGATAATATCGTTGCCGATGCCTTGTCTCGTGTGTAGTTTAGATATAGGATTGTGATTTTGATGTGTGTTTCACATTTTTTTTTGTTTTTTTCATGCTCTCCTCCAGTTTTCCCTTGGATCCAGGAAATTGGTTGGAGGTGTGGTGTTTTTCACTTTTTGTTGTTGAGGTTGTAGTCAACCTCTTTTTAAGGTGGGAGGTGTGACGTCCCCCTGTGCCCCCTTCAGGCTAGTGTGTGCCAGTGCACGGGCATGACTATGCTTGATGGGGGTTACCCTAATCATTTAGTGGTTGCACCTGTGGGGGAGGTATAAAGTCCTCCTCTCCTCTTCCGATGGCAGGCACTCTGACCTCGACCTCACCACTGGCTACTTTCATTTCTTGCTCTCCTCTCACGTCTTTACCCTCACCCTTTTGATTCTTCCTTTACAGCTCACATATTGATACTGACACATACATTGCATACACCATTCACTTGCATACACCCATTCATGCATCCCCTAGACACCTGTTTGAATTTATTATTATAGTTCAATAAAAATACATTTGAACTTTCATTCTTTGTGTGGTCTCCTTTTCATGTTGCACCCCCTAAACGAGCTGGGGGTCGTAACAGTCACATAGTCAACATGCGACATGACAGGTATGCCCTTCGAAAAAAATGGCAGTCTGGTCAAAGGTAGTCAGAAATGCATAACTTGAACCCTGTCATGGCTTACCGGTTGGGCACTGGTTTGCTACGCTGGCAACCCGGGTTCGATTTCGGCCAGGGTCATCTGCCGATCCTTCCCCATCTCTCTCTCCAATCATTTCCTGGCTCTCCTCCACTGTGCTGTCAGAAATAAAGGCAAAAAAGCCATAAAAAGAAAGAAATGGATGAGTTGGGATGAGACTGTTGATGCAGCACATTTTGCCTTATGGATTGAATACTCATTTAGCGCATTCAGGCCGACTGAGAACCGTGCCGGTGCCCATTCCCGCACCTAATCGTGAACCGGCCGTCGTCGTGTTCACCTCACAGATTTTAGCATCCGCGAACTGGAAAGTTGGTTCGCAATGCAAACCACAAAATACTAGGTTTTTCTCCGCGAACGTTGACGACAGTGTGGCCGTCAGCAGGTTCACCCAGGTAACAGTCACGTGCAGAAAAAGTTCAGAGCCCGTTATGAACACAGGCGGTTCGCAGATGAGCACTTTAGTGACGAACGTAACTGGTGCGGGCACCGACACCGGCTCCGTTCTGGTCAGCCTGAATCCCCTAATTGAGAAAGACCAAATGCCCCTTACTGAAGTGTGTTACATATGAGTACAAAGAAGAACGGGACACTTTTGTAGTAGGCCTATGTCCCATAATAGAATTGTATCCTCCTTCCTATTGAAAGAAAGAAAGCCCATTGGGAAACTCCAACTCCCATTGTCATTGTGACACAGCACTCCACAGCACACAAGTGAACACTGCAAACTGCACACAACGAAATTGCATTTTTATGCCTCACCCGTGCAAGGGGGCAGCCCTCAGTGGCGCCCCATGGGGAGCAGTGCGGTGGGACGGTATCATGCTCAGGGTACCTCAGTCATGGAGGAGGATGGGGGAGAGCACTGGTTGATTACTCCCCCCACCAACCTGGCGGGTTGGGAGTCGAACCGACAACCTCTGGGATGCAAGTCTGACGCCCTAACCGCTCACCCATGACTGCCCTGACTATTGCAGCTGGGCTTAGAACAATCTATTCATATGCAGCCATTTCTGGTAAAAGAAACTTGCAAGCACTGTACTGTAGGTCAGAGATGAAGTTGAGGTTTTGGTGCAACCCATTTGACACACCAATCTCTCCACATGTAAGAACATTAACAAGGTGAATGTGGTTTGCACTTCTACGGCCGCACTACCCATGCGCCCCGTCTCTCTCAATCTGACACAGTTAAGTGGTGTTTTAATAAAGTATCCGTGACATGCTTTGGTCAACATACCAAAGGAATGACAAATCACAGCGACCTCCCCTAAGGATGGGAGGGAGGGAGCTTAGCCAGCCACTGTGGTCTGTTAAAGTGCCAGTTGCGATGGTTAAATGCTAATTCACCACTGTTATGTGTCTGTGGCTAACCACTGCATGAGTATAGGCTAAGCACACAGAAAAAAAACACTTTCACACACTCTCACCCTTGACTGTCTGGGAAGACACGCTCACTGACTATCTGTACTCTACGCAGAGGCGCATCTTGCCACCAGGCAAGGCAGGCAGCCGCTTGGGGCCCCCAAGCCCCTAGTTAGTGAATAACAGCCCACACTTTACCACAGTAGTGGCGATTTTGGTTCAAATGTTCATTCTTTTGCATTTTTGCTTGGGGCCCCATCTGATCCTAGAATCGACTCTGACTGTACGTATCTGTGGGAAACAGGACCACTGGAATGTTAAGTGATTTCATCGCTGCAACCATGGGCTACTTGTGTGATTATACTGTATGTATTTGTATGAATAATATGCCCACACACACTCACCCTTGACTGTCGGAAGGACACACACATAAACTGACTATCAGTGCTGCACCTGTGGAAATCAGGGCCACTGCTACATACGATAAGTGATTTCATTTCTGTTGCCATAGGTTGAGGGGCGGTTCCAGACATTTATTCTTGGGGTGGCAAAGAGGTGGCGAAATGTATTTCAGGGGGGCATGCTCCTACACTAAGGGAAAATGATAAACGCGATATAATCGACACACACACTTATGTGATACAGTGAATCCCTTAAACCCTGCAACCTTAAGTTCTATGTCTGAAATGATGTCCAGCATTAAGGCTATTGGTCACAATCAGGGCTCTTAATTGGGGTGGCAAATCATATTTCTGGGGGGGCAAATGCCACCCCCTGCCACCCCTTAGAACCGCCCCTGCATAGGTTGTGACTTGACTGTGTCTAGGAGGGAATGCAGAGAGAGAGAGAGAGAGAGAGAGAGAGAGAGAGAGAGAGAGAGAGAGAGAGAGAGAGAGAGAGAGAGAGAGAGAGAGAGAGAGAGAGAGAGAGAGAGAGAGAGAGAGAGAGAGAGACTGTGTGGGAACTAAGCACATCAGTTTAACTTTAAAGGTGCACTGTGTAATATTTTTGTAGTTTATTTCCAGAATTCATGCTGCTCTGTGATGGAGTGAACATCACTGGTTGTGGGTGTGTTCTGACTATTACACCAACGAGCCTGACTCTTTGGTGTAGTGGTCAGAGCCCCAGTTTATTACCCAGAAAGCTGGAGTCAGAGTCCTGGCGGGGCAACTCTACTCCCTTTTGCTACAAATGGTGTCAGAAGTGGGATGGTTACCGTGAGGCCATCGGAAGCATTACCATTGTGTGTGAGCCATAATTCTATGTGAGGGACCCCAGTGATGGGTGAAGCGTAGATGATGGGGCAAATTGGATGGAAGCAGCATGATGGACAGTTGCGTGAGGAACACCATGAGTGTGTGAAGCGCACAGGTGTGTTTCCCGAAGGGAAAGGCAGTGTGATGGAGTGACCATCTCTAGGGTTGTGG
>NC_085875.1:14255089-14257589 GCF_034702125.1 Engraulis encrasicolus
TCAATTTTGCTACTCCAGACCTATTTGAACAAATTAAATGAGTTTGAGGGTAAAGTAAGTCCAAAGCGTGCTTATGCACAAAAGAGCTACATGAGTAACTTTTCACACAAATGTTCAGATGTTCTATGGCTGACTTAGAAGATCGCATGTAGGCCTACCATGTGAATAAGCATAAGAAATCTACGGAAGTCTTGGTACATGAGGGCTCAGGCTTCTGTGCAACAGCCAGTCAAGTGCTTACTCTCTGGGTCGCCTCTCAATCTAATTGATTAATTGATCGACTGACTAATTGTTTTGGTGTAAAGGGTGGTCAGCTATTCGATTACCGAGCGAGCTCTTTCACACATCCATGCATTGATTGGTTTGGCTTAGTCATGTGATCTGCACGGCAATGGATCATGGGTAGACAGGGCTAGACTGGGGGGAGGGGGGGGGGGGGGTCAATTTAGGATACTCGACTCATTATGCCAACTTCCTGACGTGTGTGTGTGTGTGTTTGTGTGTGTGTGTTATATGTCATGAAGCACACATTAGCAAACAAACTTTGCTGTATGGCAGCTGCAAGAGATTTATTCATCTGTGATTTAATCTTCAAAATGTTAACCATCTCACAAACCAAATACTTTACAAGAATGTAGTACATTTCTAACCTTAATCTTGCCAGCTGTTATGCTTTACCTTCGTTTTCACAATACAATCTACAACAACGTGTATTTTTGTGTATCTATCTATAGATAGAGCCTTGGGCCTCAACTTAGCCCCCTGCTTCCCTGGAGGTTTTCAGCACATTGGCATAGTATTATAGAACCACCTCCGTAGGCTTGGTGGGCTGAGGCGCCATTCCATTCTGCTGGTGACCCAGGTTCGATTCCTACTCTGGGTCCTGAGTCTGGTTAGGAAAAGTAAAAAAAAAAAAGCCCAAAAATATCTAAATAAGTGTATATAGGCTGGCTAATAGTAATAGTTAGACTAGGGTCAGCTAAGTGTAATGTGATAACAATAATAACCACTTACAATGTCAGGCCCTTTGAAGCATCCTCCCTTTCCAAACCCTCCACCCCTGGTGACACAGCAATGTAAGGCTTAAGGGTCAAAAGTCAAATATCAGCTGAGGACTCCTTGTAAACCATCAGATACAGCATGTACAGTTAGCATACAATATGTGTGTCTTCAAGAGTGGACAGTGCGACTGAAAGGCTGTCTTATTATTGTTGTATAAAATAGAAGTAAAAGTACTCTTACAGGTGTAATTGCAACACTAGTGGTATGATATTGCATGGCATCTTCATAACATCATGCTGTTAGTGTTGTAATCACATCTGTAAGATGACTTCTCCTTCTTCATTATACAACTCTGCATTTTTGTGACCTCTGAACCCTCTCTCTTACTCAAGTAATCACTCATTCACTACGTTGTTCTCCTCGTGCTAGACCTACAGAGCTTCTCCTCCAATCTTTTACAGTTTTTCTCGATTGCCTCCACACAAGTTCTGGTACTTCACACACAATTCTCATCTCACCCATTTCCCAACTCCCCTAACCAATGTCACTGAACACTAAACACAATTCCCTCTTTACAGTCACATTTCAGTTTCAAAACACACTCTTTTCAAACCACTACACACAATTCTCTGGATTACACACAATTTTCATGAAGAAAATCCCTGGTTGTCGCATTTAACACACTGCCATTCAAAATACTAAAATCAACTGCCATAGGCCTATGTTCACTTCCTCATCACATTGGCAAACTCTCTTCATACCGGTTTACAATCTGAAATCATCACCCCATAAGGACACACATTGCATGTGATATGGAAGAAAACATGAGTGGATGCAGTGAGAAAACATATTTCTTTAGTTTTCGAACTCCAAAATATGTTATACAAGAGATCACTTTCATGTGGTTAAATTAGTGCATTTTTTATAAATGTCAGAAAAATATGTAAAATATTTTTTTTGCCACACATCTGTGTACTCCGAGTCTAAAAACAATATTTCAGTATTTTACTACAGAAAAATACCCTCTTTAGTAAGTAGAACAGTGAAGAAAATAAGTTTCTACTGTGTGTCAAGTTGAGTATAGAGTTTTACCTTGTGCATATTAGTGTTCAATGGTTCACATAAGAGTGTAGTAAAATTGCTGCTTGTGTGTGTCATTTGAGAACAAAATGACCTTTTTAGAAGAGAGTACATTGTTTAGAGACAAAATGTGCATTTTTCAGAGGTAGTGAAGAGTTTTGCCCGTTGTGTGTGAGGTTTGGAGATTTTTGAGAATTCGAGAACTGATTCCGAAAATTGTGTGCAAGCAATCGAGAAAAACTGTAATATGGGATTATCAAGACCGTCTGTATCCTGTCAGCACCCCCAGCCCTTTCCCACACTCTGGGAGGACAGCGCAACTCTGTCTGCCTGTATCTGTTGTTTTTTTTTTTTTAATTGAATCTGTGCAGTGAATAGCTAAATCCTACAAATTCTGTTAGCATATACCCTATAGCAG
>NC_085875.1:14260089-14265089 GCF_034702125.1 Engraulis encrasicolus
CTTTTGTTCGACGGCGGCTATTCAGGGAAGCCTGGTGATGTCATGCCCAGCCCCATAAAGATGGAAGAATGTTTTAATATCGCTCACACGCATAAATAATAAAAAGGTGGCCTTGCCGTGTGGCCAAACGATAGGGTACTCGTCTACCACGCAGCTGACCCAGGTTCGATTACCGGGCGGCCCGGGTCCTTTGCTGGCCCTTCCCCGTCTCTCTACACTACAGTCAGGCCCGCTAATAAGAGAGAGGGCAAATAGGTCAATTGTCGCGGGCCTGGGGAGACAGGGGGTACAACTGTTAGTTTACATCAGTTACGTCTGTTAGGGTGTAGCCAGTTCATTACGTAGCCTACCGCTTGCGTCAAAGCTAACAGCTGACTAACAACAACAACAACAACTAACAGCGGGCTGATAAAGGATTGAAACAGCTTATTGGGGTGACAGGGCTATAAAGCATCTGTCTTGTCTTATAACTTTTACTAACCTACCTTAAACTGGAGTAGCTACTGTAACATGGTGTAGGTTATATATCATAGCTAGAAGTTGTGTTAGGCACTTACCTTTGAGTAGACAAACAAATTAATGTTAATTAATTTTTGAGAAATTAAGCTGAGAGTGAGGTCTCCCACATTGCTTTTTCCATAGCCGGCATCTTGCTGCTTGGGTCTTGGGCTTGGGAAAGGGGAAAAAAACAACGCCTCCGTCTAATCTTTCAGGATACCGGGTGTCGGACCTACAGGTGCCGTAGGCGCACCGTTTCACCATCTTGCTGAATTCAAAAGTTTGTCGGAGGTCCTTCTCCCTAGTTACGGTTGCTGTGCGCTGATTGGACGATGAGCTTTCGAGGGCGGGGTTTTGCGAAAGGCTAATTGGGTCAGCATTACATTGTATGCTTTGAGAGGGTGGCACATTCAGACGAGATAGAGATGGAGGAGTGAAAGCACAGAAAACATTGAACATTGATTATTACTTGTCTTATTTTATTTCTTGGGGCGAACAACACATTTTGCCCAGTGCGTCTTCATCCTTGATTAAAATTTTCCTGCCTCACACCTGCTCCTGTATTTCTGGAGGCGCAGGTAGGGACGAGGTGGTGCCAAAGCACCTGCTCCTTTGCCCTACCGGCTACCGGCCAAAAAATGTCCTGTTTTAAAGTTCTTTTTTGGAAGCACTGTTGTCCATGTTGACATGTTCATCTTCAAATGCTTATATACAGTAGCTTCTACAGACTAGAAAGGCATCCAGAAGTTCCACATACTCCCCGCCCCGCCCCTTGATCACCTGCCCCCCAAACTGTCTGTGTACACCACTAGGCTCGTTCGTGACGACGCAGTAAGATTTTTGCTAGGCAATGGGCATGTGCACTTTGCCAGTGCATCAAACTGGCCAAGTGTGCATGCCCACTGCCTAGCAAAAATCTTACTGCTTCGTCACGAACGAGCCTATTGACTGACAGCTTGGACTGGCAATCTGGCATACAGGGCATTTTCCCGGTGGGCCAACAGTCCTCAGAGACAGATTTTTTTTGTTTGTTTGTTAGTTTGTTTGGTTTTTTTTTAATAGAGTTTGGCCCTCAACTTTAATAGGGCAGCCCATTGGTCTATCTTCAGTATAGAAAGTGGACTGAGCTAATCATCATAATATCGTAGACAAGCAGGGTAGCAAAAATACTGAATCAGAGCAAGATATTGCAAAACACGGCCACTCAATGCAAAAGCGTGTGCTCAAGTTGGGTCTCATAAGGGGGCGTTGTCCCCTAATTCTTCTTCTCTTTTTGAGGTGTTTGCAAAAGACGTGTGCTACCGCCATCTACAGCGCTAAGGGGACTTCATTGATTCTCAACCTCAGGACTCCCAAGATCTCCTAACTGAAGGTCTCCTAAAGGGGCGTTCACCCGACATAAAGTGGATACTGAAAAAGAAACAAAATGACGCTTCTTGTTAGATCCCGTAGGCTGAGTGAGGGGCTGGCCTTTGCCAAAAATGCCCTGGCTGTTTTTCAATCTCAGTGCAGCCCTGCTTGTGCACTAGGACGGAAAGAGATAGAGAAAAGGAACAGAGCAAAGAGATAGAGGGAAGAGATGGAGGAATGTTTAATATCACTCACACACATAAAAGGGTGTCTTGTCATGATGGCTACAGTAACACTAACACCTCTTAGTCCTCACTGGTGTTTCATTTCTCCGCCTGCTTGCTTTTCGGCAGGTCTCCTCTTGCCCTCATCCTGACTGTCAATGTTTTATTAAGGGGTTATTTATTACAGGTTACAGCTGTGTGTTTGTGTGTGTGTGTGTGTGTGTGTGTGTGTGTGTGTGCGTGCGCGCATGCGTGCATGCGTGCATATGTGTGTGTAGTATGTGCTGTATTTTGGTGTATGTACACTGCATATGAATTTTGTGTGTGTGTGTGTGGGGGGGCTCATGCGGGCGTGCAGGCTCCTGTGTGTGCATTTGTGTGTGCGCGTGTGTGTGTAGATACTTGCATACTGTTGATGCATGCGTGCGTGGGTGCGTGCGCACAGTATGTGTGTGTGGAGGGGTGTATGTAGGAGCGAGGGACATGCACAGGCAAAGTTTATTTCCCAGCTAGATAACATGCCTTAGTGATGACCACATAAGTGCTTACCACAATGCAATACACTGTCCTGACCTTGCCAGAGAGAGAGCCATACAGTACATTGGCCACGCTGAAGCTCCAGTCCTGATTCAGTGCAGCCAGTGCCGCTGACAGCCTTGGCCGGACCTTGGAAAAGACACCTGAATAGGCCCCCCTCACTCAGTACACATAATGTGATGAGAACCCAATTCTGGGCCCCTCTCTCCCTGGGCCCGGGACAACTGACCCCTTTGTATCCCCCTTGTCTGCTGTCCTGAGTTCAGCTTTTCCCATCACGCTCCCTCAAACATCCAGCAGGAAAGTACCAATTACCTGAAATGAAACTCCAGCCCTGGTGTTGGACAGCCTCCACGATGACATTATTGAAATGGCATATGAAGAGGTTGTTTCCAAACCGCTATAAAAGCCAGTGAAAATGTAACGCTCATGAATCTTTTTGCTTAAAGTCCAGTTTAACGTAGCACTGAAATTATTTGAACTTGGTGGTTATTGTTATTTTTTGCCTACCTAAATTTGAACAATACAAAACAGAACGCGTCCCAGTATAAACTGAGAAGCCCATAAAAATCTGTAGTTTTTAAAACATCATTGAAAATGGATATGTAGCGTTTTGGAAAACAAACAGTACACATGTTGACTCCACAGCGACGGCGTCTGCTCCGCTCATATAGCCGGCAATTTAGGTACCTGAGGAGGGGCGCCAAGTTTGTCCTGCGCTGCGGGGACTGGCATGTAATTCTGGGGTGCATTTCTTAAAAGAGAAGTTGTTAGCCTGTTAGCAACTTCAATAGTTGCCAATGGGAAAATGCATTGAAAACAACAAAGTAGCTAATGTACTAAGCAACTTTGGTTTCGAGAAATGCACCCCTGGTGTGGTGTGGTGTGGTGTGTGTGCATATACTCAGGGGCGCCGACAGCCTTTGCTGGGCCCAGAACAAAGTCATCTGAAAGGGCCCCTATACAACATACATACAATGTAATGGGGACCCAATTCTGGGCCCCTTAGTATCTCCCTGGGCCCGGGGCAATATACCCCTTTGTCTCCCCTCTTGTCAGCGGGCCTGCATATACTGCATGGTTGCTATTGGACGGTGTGAATGGAGCAGAGGTTGTGTCCACAGTACGAACGTATGCGTGCATCCAAGAAATACTAGTCATACTGTGTCATCTCATCGCATCACAATCCGCTGGCAACAGATTTACAATGCCAGTAAGAAGCTATCCAGGCCATGTCATGACTTGGGATTCAGGGGAAGTGTAAAAAAAAAAAAGGTCTCGCTTTATTTTCACAAGTCCCTGTGATCCAGATCCATCATGATATCCAGATGTTATGATATAACATGATATAACATTGCTGTTTTGTAACAGTAACATACTATAATACTAACACTAACTCAACATCATCCCCGAGTTATATAATAGCTTTTTTTTTCTTGACCTCATCATAAACCTCTAAATGTCCCCCTGGCCTCATCATAAGCCTACCAACGCTTCCTTGGTATTAAAAAGTCTTCGTTTAACTCAAGGAAGAGCGCGACACTGCTTCTTCACAATTCACCACTTTTTTCTTTTTCTTTTTGTGCTGACGTTTCGGCACTAGGCCTTCATCAGAGTGATGATCTCTGATGAAGGCCTAGTGCCGAAACGTCAGCACAAAAAGAAAAAGAAAAAAGTGGTGAATTGTGAAGAAGCAGTGTCGCGCTCTTCCTTGAGTTAAACGAAGACTGGAGTACCTTGAAAAGCTGCACCTGCTAAAAAAGAAACATTCGAGGTGTGCGGGCCCTCACCAAAAACTGTCAAAATTGGTATTAAAAAGTAAAATAAGCTGAAGTAAATAAGTAAAATAAGTTAAATGTCCCCCAATGGCAACTGAGCACCCCCTCCTCTCAGCTGTATCCTTCTCAATGCCCCCCTAGGCCTCTCTAACGCCCCCGGGGGGCTGGAGAGCCCCCCGTTGAGAAACATTAACATAGTGTGTTATTTTCAAGCATTCTGCTTTCAAGCTTTCTCTGCCGGTGAGAAAGTTCTGTCCTTCATCCCACACAGAGAATGACTAAAGCGCTTTGTCTGTGAGTAATAGTGACATACTCTCACAAAGTATGTAAATGTTCTCAAAACACTTTTATTAAGTTAAATACTTATTTCATTATAAATAGACGATATCATGTCGATAATGTTTTGGTCGTTTTGCCTTTTGCTCCACTTTGGCCATCTCCACTTGCCCTTGAGACAGCTGGCAGGGTTTGCAAATGAGCATGGGAGGGGAGGGGTGTGCATGCTTGTGGGTGTGTGCAGGGCCACTGACAGCTGTGGTCAGGCCCAGGGCAAAGTTGTCTGGAAGGGCCCCCCAACCCAATGTAATGAGGACCCAATTCTGGGCCCCCTCTC
>NC_085875.1:14272589-14290089 GCF_034702125.1 Engraulis encrasicolus
AACTGTTTCCAGCCATGTTCATGTGCCCCATATATTCAAATCGCCAACAATGACTCTTAGCCTCTCCGAGCCTCTTCCAGCAGCTAAGCTATGCATTGCAGATATCCAACCATAATGCTGTACGAACGGCAAAATACACGAATGAATGAATGAATGAATGAATGAATGAATGAATGAATGAATGAATGAATGAATGAATGAAAGAATGAAAAAGAAGTTTTCAGCAAGTGTGATCGATATCGTAACTGTAGCATTGGGTATACTGTATGAAAGAATGAATTAATTAATTAATGAAAAAGAAGTTTTCAGCAAGTGTGATCGATATAGTAAATGTAGCATTGGACATAATGAATGAATGAATGTACGATTGAAAGGACGAATGAATATACTGTAGTAACTGTAGTATTGGATATAGTGTTGAGTTGAGTATAGAGTTGTACGTACGGTAGGCCTGCTGTATGACTATGGCCCTTTAGGCTCGATGCTTCATGTGGATTATAGAAGGCATGTGCTGACACGAACACTGGAGCAAGAGCAAGCTGGGGACATTCATGTCAGTACATCTGAACACAAAAAAATAATAATATATAAGTAACAGATTGTCACCTCCACAAAAAAATCTTTGCAAGTGCATACAAATAGAAATTAGGCATATGTTACGATGGAGTAAAAACAAATAAACATTACAACTCAATAAAATAAATTAATTTCTTGTTTCTTTCTCTTTTTTTTGTATAAAAGTTGGGTGCTTGTGCTTCATCTCTATTCTGCAATTTGGTTTTCTTTTTTTTGAAAAGGGTCGTTTGCGTCATGCTGTAAAGTTGACATATTGGACTGATATCTCTTTTTTTTGCTCTTGAGGAGACAGACGTCATTGCTAGTGAATGTTACATTGAAGAGTTACATAGTGCATTAGCGGTACATGTCGAGTTTGCTAAGTCCACGTGGACTTCGTCCACTGACCACACAATCCACATTGCCATTGGATGGTTGTGGAGAGTGTTTGTGTGTTCTTTTTTTTTCCTCTGTCGAGGGTTGCAGAGAGTCTGTCTTTCTGTGTTGTTTCCTCTGTCGAACTGTCTGTTGTTGAAGGTTGTGGTGGTAAACTTAAAACAGTTCTGAACGTTACACCTTCCTTTCTTTTTCACGGTATAAAAATAAATTACTCTCTCTCTTTAAGGAAGATGCCACTTTATCTCTCTATCTAACACTCTCTTTCACTCTCTATCTCTCACACGCTACCTTTCTCACTCTATTTCTCTATCTCCCAATCACTCTTTTCTGCTTCATTCTCTCTCTCAATCTCTCTGTCACACACGCATTGTCTCACTCACTTACACTCTCACTCTTGCCTCTCACACTCACACACACACACACACACTTTATGTCTGTGGCTCACTCTCTCTGTGTGAAATGGACACTACCGCTGGCCATAGCTCTCCTCCAGCCACTGGCCCACCTCCTTCAGGTTGTAGAAGAAGGGCCCCTTGCCGCCCAGGTAGGCGATCTTCCTCTTCTGCACGATGCAGACGCGCTCGTACGACACGCCGTAGGCCACGTTGGCGTTGTTGTCCATGCAGTCGGCCACCAGGTGGCACTGCGGCGGCAGGGAGAAGCTGGCCAGCAGGCGCCGGGCAGCCAGCACCCGCTCCTCTAGGCTGCGGTGCTTGCGCACGCGGAAGGAGCACGGGGCCATGGGCGGCGCCGCCCAGCCGTCCGAGGGGTGCGCCTCGTCGATGTAGACCAGCAGGAAGTCCGCCACGTCTGAGTACTCCTCCACCAGCCGCCGGAACAAGGGCAGTTGGCTGATGAAGGGAGGTCAGGTGGCCGAGCCGAAGTTCACCACCAGCGGCCGGTCTGACGACTCGAAGTCCAGCAGGTGGCACTCGGGCCCTCCGCCGCCACCACCGCCAACGCCAACGCCAGAGGTCGTGGTGGTGGTGGCGGTCGCCATGGCAGCGGTTGGCATGGCGAGGTTGGGGGTCATGGGCGGGAAGCGGCGACTGGTGGCAGTAGTGGTGGCGGCGGCGGCGTTGGCCACCATGCCGTTGACCTTTACGACCTTGGAGTTGGGCGCTTCACTGCCAAGCTTGACCTGTGTTTGGAGAGAGAGGGTGTACAGAGAGAGAGAGTGGAGAGAGAGAGAAAGAAAGAAAGAAAGAAAGAAAGAAAGAAAGAAAGAAAGAAAGAAAGAAAGAAAGAAAGAAAGAAAGAAAGAAAGAAAGAAAGAAAGAAGGCAGAAGCGGAGTGGAGAGAGAGAGAGAGAGAGAGAGAGAGAGAGAGAGAGAGAGAGAGAGAGAGAGAGAGAGAGAGAGAGAGAGGAGAAGGTGGTGGAAAATATAGTCAAAGCTTTCATTAAATGAAAAGTAATGAGGAACAGCTAAGATTTAATCCAAATCAGGTTTAAATGGCCAGTGACATAATCACTTGGCAGAGCAAGGATGGACCCTGAACAATACACATGCCCCACATGTGCTCAGCCACTTACACATACATACTTACACATACGTACATGTACACACCTAGAGACACAGACAGACAGACAGACAGACAGACAGACAGACAGACAGACAGACACACAGACACACACACACACACACAAACACACCCTTCACGATTTATAGTCTCCACAGATAGACAAACAGTCTGACAGACAAAGACACAGACATACACACACTCACACACACAGAGACACACAATCCTGGTGGAGCCTGCCATCTCATGCGAGAGGGAGTTTACTCTAAATCATCTGAGGCGCTGCTTGGTGCTCTGCTTCTATGGTTACCAGTATTTTGTGTATTGAGTGTATTTGTTTTGAGAATAATTGACGCCCACCAGACGCACAGAGTCTGTGTGTGAGTGAGGGTGTGTGTGTGTGTGTGTTTGAGTCCGTTTCTGTGGTGTCCAAGTCCAGCAGGTTCTCCAAAATAATACATTCGCTAGGAAGTGGGGACAGCATCTATTCTTCAGAATACAGAATATAGGCCTTGCAATCGCAACAGTTTACCAATTAGATTTATATCATTTATTGCATAACAGTATCTGACAGTGTTCTAAATCCTACATCTTGAGCAATTTAAGAGAAAAAGGGTAGAAAAACACCAACCCAAAAAGTGCATCTCATTCTGCTTCCATTTACATGACAGGCAAGCGTGGAAAGAATGTTAGTTAATGGTTTGCATAAACCATTTCCAGTTATGCAACATAATAGGCTACTTATTGTTGTTGAAAAACATTTTAAAAGTTAAGGGGAGGTTGGTGAGCATTGAAATGAAGCAGAAAAACGGGGCAATACAGCTGGGGCAACTTGCCACAGAAGGGCAGGCGAGAGATGAGTTGGAAAAATATGAATCTAGAGGGGGTTAACTATATGAGGGACGAGTGTTCAGTGTTGTAATCCTTTGTCGCTATGAGTCTGCTGGGTTTTGGCTCAGTGCGACGGTAACGCCGCTCATGATTGGTAGATGTAACTCAAACGAGCAGGTGAACTTTTGATGACTTTCCAAACTTCACGCACTGAACCTGACGCATCATGACAACTGTCTCAGTGAAGTTTGCAGCGTGGCAACCGTAGCCTATGTTTAATCTTTAGGTTAAACAGTAACATTAAAAGGACCTTTGATATCAAGAGGAACTTTGACATTTGGCATGATGTCCAGCATTTAAAGCAAATTATTATATGGGCTGGACTGGAGTTTCCAGAACAAAGTGCAGAATGGTAATTCAGCCTCTTGACCTTCCTCGTGTAGATCGCTCCAGTATACACTTTAGGTCCAGTTTATCCATAAGAACCATACCGACAGAATGAATTAACTTTCTAACTTTGTTTCACCTCCTCCTCCCCAAAGGACAGTGCACGGTTAGCCTGCAGCTGCGTCAAAGGGTTTTGTGTGCATGTGTGTGTCTCTGTGTTTGTGCAAGCGTCACACTGACTTGACTGCGTGGCTGTAGGCTACAGTAGTGCCGCTCGAAGTACCTGCTTGTAGGCATCCAGTAGAAAGCTGTTCCAGATGGAGCGTACGCCGGCTGAGGTTAGCATGCGCTGCCACTCGCCGCCTGCTGAAGACCCGGAGCAGCTCAGAAGTGACACCACCCGTTTCACCAGCACCACCGAGTCGTACAGCACGCAGAACAGGCAGTTTGAAAAGAAGCCCGGCAGTATCTGCAAAGTCACCAACAAGTCCACGCTAAGCATGCCCATTTTCCGATTTTTCCGTGTTGGTAGCGCGCCGTCCACTCTCACGTCTTGTAAATTCACATTGTCCCGCGCATGTCGGACGTGGCTCTTCCTCTCCCCCAACCGTTTCTTCTCACCGACTGTCATTAATGAGTGGAAAAATAAATTCGACTGGATGCGCACTTGAGCCGCGGTCGAACTTTGGGTGCATTCAGATGTCATCTGCTGAGACTTGCAGCCGAGGCGCAGAGTTGGGTCCCGGTCCAGCGTAGAGTGGAGCTTGTCAAACTTTCCCCCTGCCCCTCGTAATTACAGCGGCTCGCCGGTGAGAAATCCTCTCCGTCCCAGTGTCTTTTTATACCGTAAATCATTGCTGCGCGGAAATAAAGCTCGGGCTTATCTTGTGGGGAGATCGTGACGTCACATGAGAGCTTTCTCCCCTGTATACTAGGAAATGGGATTGATGGAAAGGTACAAGGGGGAGTCCGATATCACCCAAGATCAAATACACTACGCGCGCCAATTATGACTCTCTTAGGGCTAATTCATTGTTTCAAAACGAGCATGAGGGAGATGAGGATGATTGCGCTGCTCGCTGACGATATGGTTATATGCAAATATTTTGGATGGCTTTCAACAACTTGAGCAGAAACACACGGGTGACGTCAGAGGAATTATCCTCACCTCTGCTGTTTATTGCCCCGTTAGCTGTGATGCTGGAAAGTGGAATACACTCCCAGAGTTTTTGGGAACGGTGGGGGCCCGCGCTTCTCCATGCTTTTGGAACTCGCAGCGCATTTAAGTAAGGGTTAACGTTCGGCGAGAAGGTCGCTACCGTGGAATAGCAGCACGACAGAGAGAATCTTTAGACCCCGACGCGGAGCGGAGGGGTCTTGTTCTCTCTGAAGTGCTGCTATTCCACAAAGCGACCGACTCGCCGAAAGTTAACCCGCTTATTATATGGATATACTTAAATGATTCACACATGCGGGGACATTTCTTTAGACATATTTAATGTTAAGATTGTTGCTGCGCAAAACAAAACATTGCCGTTGTGGAACACCGCTAGGCAACAGCTAGGTAGGCTAGCCAGGACAACAGGTGTTGTCTATCACAGCAGCTGATTAGAGTGACAAAAGACCGGACCCCCTGCGGAGTGATATGAAACATTCGCTTTAGCCACTGACTTGTATACAAGCCAGTGGCTTTAGCAGTGAACGTCTTGTTGCCATTGACAGCGGTAGCCAGGACAACGGGTGCTGTCTATCACAGCAGCTGATTAGAGTCTTGTTGAAAAGTCGCTTTAGCAGTGAAAAGTCTTGTTGCCATTGACAGCGGTCTGTTATAGACCAACCCGTCCGTTATCGAAAAATAACAGACGTCCGAACGTTGGGGAGCCCCGTTGAAATGAATGGAGCATTCGACAGATGACGTCACAACCATATAATAACGGGGAGGAAATAGCGGTTAGGCGTTACGAGGCTGCTGCCTGAGACGGAGCCCAGAAAGTTGAGCTCACGCCAAAAGCGTGCGAGTGTGTTCTTCCGACGCCCTCTCTCTCGCTTTTCTGCCTGATGCGTTGAAACAAGTCCGGCTTTTCCCTCTTTGGAGCCTAGGGAGGAAGACCCGTAATTGACCCCTTGGTCAAAACAGCAACAAAGCCTTGTTGTAAACGAGTCAAGTGCGCACCCCTGTATTCCTACCCCGTGCTAAGGGAATGGAAAACTTGGAAGGGAGGGTGGACATTAATTGGACAAATGTTGCTTTTATTAACTTCTAAACACTGAGCACAGATGGGTTTTACTCAGCAGTTATTCAAATGCAGAAATGATTACTGGAATGCAGATGTGGAAAGGAAAGTGTTGGGTGTGCGCAGCCACAACCCAAGACGAAAAAAATGAAGAAATAAATAAAGAATGAATAAAAGAAAGAAAGAAAGACAGAAAGGAAGAAAGGGAGAGGAAGAATGTAGAGGACTGATGAAGAGGCATGAGATAGGTAGCCCACTGCTACTTCTCCTATCAAACTGTGGCACACCTACACACTGACAGGAAAATAACACCTGTCTTCAAAATAGGCACATGTGTTAAAAAAAAAAAAAAAAAAGATGGACACTCAGTGCAATTATTGATTTTGGTGGTGAGCAATTTACTGTCATGTAAGGTTTAAAGTCTGTAAACCTTGCATTACATATTTGGGCTGGATGTATTTTACTGTTGTGCAATCTGTTTTATGGGTGGTTTGAGAAAGAGAGAGAGAGAGAGAGAGAGAGAGAGAGAGAGAGAGAGAGAGAGAGAGAGAGAGAGAGAGAGTGTGTGTGTGTGTGTGTGTGTGTGTGTGTGTATGTGTGTGTGTGTGTGTGTGTGTGTGTGTGTGTGTGTGTGTGTGTGTGTGTGTGTGTGTGTGTGTGTGTGTGTGTGTGTGTGTTTCTGAGATTAATTGTGCTATGTAATTATGTTATTAAGGGTTTATTCCTTTGTGGTGTGCAGTCACAGCCTACACCACGCCTATAATATGCCCTTAAGTTACACATGGGTGCATGCGCACACACACACACACACACACACACACACACACACACACACACACACACACACACACACACACACACACACACACGCACGCACACACACACACTTTGTGAATGGTATGCTTGCTTATTCACATGATCTATATTCGATATTACAGTAGCCTATATATATATATATATAGCAGTATAGGTCTACTCTATATTTGCCTGTCTGCTGATTTTATATATCATATTATACCGTGACTGCCACTTTAGGAATAGCATACCTACTCATTCAGAGTGTATACAATATATCAGTTTTATGAATGACTTATCTGCTCCTTCACATAATGATATTCATCAGCAAGTCAGACATACAGGGACTTTCACGTGAATGTCAACATTCCTCCAAATTGACATGGGGGGAAATTCGGAGGAGATGTCGTTGAAGAGATTGGATACCTGTAACATTTAACTTGTCTCTTGCTGTAGAACGTGGTACCGTCGTAGTAGGCCTACCTCTTGTAGCAGTATTATATACGTACCTGTTGCTTTATGTATGGTACTGCTGCCCAGTCTTATGCAATATATCTGCTGTTTTACGCATAGTAAAAATGCAGTGTGAATTCAACACTTAGGGACTACTCTGGGACCAAATGCACTCTATAAGATGTTAACCCTCCTGTTATCCTCATATTTTGGGCAGTCATGGCTGAGCGGATAGGGCGTCAGACTTGCATCCCAGAGGCTGCCAGGTCGACTCCCGACCCGTCAGGTTGGTAGGGGGAGTAATCAACCAGTGCTCTCCCCCATCCTCCTCCATGACTGAGGTACCCTGAGCATGGTACCGTCCCACCGCACTGCTCCCCATGGGGCGCCACTGAGGGCTGCCCCCTTGCAAGGGTGAGGCATAAATGCAATTTCGTTGTGTGCAGTGTTCACTTGTGTGCTGTGGAGTGCTGTGTCACAATGACAATGGGAGTTGGAGTTTCCCAATGGGCTTTCTTTCACTTTTCATATTTAGGTTACATCCGTGATCCTTGGGGTCATTTTGACCCCATCCACTTAAATGTCTACAAAATCAGTAGAAGCAAAAACTTTTACACCTGTTAATGCCTCAGATATGTACTGTTGCTCTGTTGGGGACATAAAAAGCCCTTTAGATAAGTCCTAGCACCCCCACACACAGCCCACACACCAAAAAAACCTAATCCATGACTAGGCGAAAATGTGCAACAACTTCCCAAAAGTTGCCTTGAATGAGTTTTTGCCCTAAATAAAGCAAAATGTTCTGTTCTAAATAACTTATGTTCATGTATTTTACATTATATAGACAGATTGGAACATGTATTAGCAATATATGGATGTTCCATTTATGTTTAATACACTTGAAATAATTTGGGGTCAAATTGACCCCAAGGAACACAGATGTAACCAAAACATGTACAGCACTTAGGGAAAACCTTTTTGTGGAAATTTGACTTTTTTCACATTGACCCCAGGAAAAGTCATCAAAGATGAAGCAAAATAATTATGTACTTCATGTATTTTTCAGATGTTAAACATTGAATGGGGTCAAATAGATCCCAAGGATAACAGGAGGGTTAAATTCACTACGTTTTGAAGTAACGCTGTATATACTGTATATAGGCCTATATATTTTTTTCTTCTGTGTAGCTGTCCATTCTTATGCTACTGTCCAAACCTACACTTCTGAGGGAACTACTTTGAGCTGTTTTCCCAATCCCTTTATCCTCACCCTTGTCGCTTGTCTTGTGACCCCGACTTCCTTTGTTCCGGGATCAGCTCAATGTCAGGGCTCCCTCCACTGGGAGGGAGTGTACGGTATGTCTGTGCGTTAATGAATGAAAGGCTATTTCTCAATGGCCAGTATTCTAGCTTTGCTAGGACGTGAAACGCCCAGTGATTGGATACTCTTTGGTGAACTCCGCGGAATATCCAATCACGAGGCGTTTCACGTCCTAGGAAGGCTAGGACACTTGACATCGAGAAGTAGCCTATGTGTGTGCATTAACACAGATAAAGGAAATTAATTTGATGCTACACCCAGTCAGATATGTGATAGCCTATATAGCATCCCATTTTCGTAATATACACCTGTTGTTTTCTCAATAGTGTAGCTGCTGAATCTCCTAAGCTGCTTCTGAGGGAAGTGTCCTTGTCTGAACCCGCCGTCACTTCTGTTTTCTTCGCAGACACGGCAGTGTCATGTCACCCTCAACTGCTCTCATTTCATCCGGGAAGCTCCCACTGGCGGATTGAGGTGCGCCATTGGTTGAAGCCATCACACCCACATACCGTACACACACATACACATACACATGTGCATGCACACACGCAACCACTCAGGCACACACGCACGCACGCACACATGCACGTACGCATGCACGCACGCACACACACACGCACGCAAGTAGTAAGGATAGCCCACCCAATCTAATGTCAAAAAAACACTTGGTAAGTATGGACACACAGTTGTAGAAAATATGCACGCACACACACACACACACACACAGACACACACACACACACACACACACACACACACACACACACACACACACACACACACACACACACACACACACACACAGACACACACACACACACACACACACACACACACACACAGCAGTTGGGATCAGTCTAAGGCAGTGATTCTCAAAGTGTGGTCCGGGGACCACTAGTGGTCCGCGACAGACTTGAGGTGGTCCACGAGGGGATTTCTACTTTTCCAAGATAAGCTAGCAGTAGGCTATATTTGTAACATTTTCATGTTTTCAACACAATAAGACAGGCTTATAATGTGAATAGAAAGTAAGTGATCTGCATAAAAATTAGCAGTGTCAAATTAGCACCCATGAACTGCAAATTCAGTTGATAGGTGGTCCCCGATCATTTTTGGGGGGACAAAGTGGTCCTCTGTCTGGAAAAGTTTGAGAAACACTGGTCTAAGGTCTCTGGCCCCTCGTGGGGGCTCAGCCAGAGTTCAGGGCCTCTCTGTCCTCATTTCATCTCTCCAGACTTCCCTTGAAGTGTGCCCAGACACACTCTCTCCCTCTCTTCTCTCACTCCTCTCCCTTTCTCTCTCTCTCTCTCGCTCCTTGCCTTCTCTTGTTCCTTTATTTCATTCATCTCTGTCCTATCTGTCTCACTCTCTCTCCCTCTCTCTCTCTCTCTCTCTCTCTCTCTCTTCTCATTCCCCTTCCTCTCTCCCCCTCTCCTCTCATTCCTCTTTTTCATCTCTCTCTCTCTCTCTCTCTCTCTCTCTCTCTCTCTCTCTCTCTCTCTCTCTCTCTCTCTCTCTCTTTTTTCATTCCTCTTCCTCTCTCCCCTCTCCTCTCATTCCTATTCTTCATATACTGTATGATATTATCTCTCTCTCTCTTCTCTCTCTCATTCCTCTACCCCCTCTTCTATCATTCATCTTTTTAATCCTGTCTCTCTCTCTGTCTCTCTCTCTCTCAAGCTATGTCCAACATTCTTTCTATTTGCTCCTTTATCATTCCTCTCTCCTCCCTTTCCCTCCCACATTCTCCATTCCACTCCCCTTTCATTCTTCTCTGTCTATGTACAGCATACTGTATATCTCTCACACATCCCCCATTCTCTCTCTCTCTCTCTCTCTCTCTCTCTCTCTCTCTCTCTCTCTCTCTCTCTCTCTCTCTCTCTCTCTCTCCACTGTCTCACTCCATCTTCTCTCTCTCTCTCTCTCTCTCTCTCTCTCTCTCTCTCTCTCTCTCTCTCTCTCTCTCTCTCTCTCTCTCTCTCTCTCTCTCTCTCTCTCTCTCTCTCTCTCTCTCTCTCTCTCTCTCTCCTTGAGCAGTAAACGTATATCTTGAGCTAAGCTTACCAACAGATGGTTTCAGCTCATTTACTTGGAACTAATGGAGTCTAATTGGAAAGGACTGAGGCATGTAGGCGTGAGGGTGGGAGCTCAGGGATATGTTAATAATCCTGTACCTGTATTGCCATTTAAAGGGATACACCACCCACAGTCCTGCCCACAGTCCCAAGACTTAAAGTGATAGTTCGGAGTAGATTCACCCTAATGCCATTTGAACCGTGACATCTATCCAGTAGTCTACCTGTAGTGTTTTCTGGCTTGGGCGAACATTAGCAGAGCTACCGAGTTATTTATGGTTATTTCGAATAGTTTGCCGGTGCATTTGCAGTATCGCCAAACTTTATCCCACAAAAATGACATGTCATCATGACACCAAACTTCTAAAGTAGTACAAATATGGTCTCTACTCACAAAGCGAAGCATTTAGAAGTTTCGAAATAGTCCAGGAGTTTATTACAGGTCTGTGGTTGGGCACCTCCATGCATCCAATGCCCATCTTCCATATAGCTTTCTGGACAGTCATTAACGTGGCACGTAATTGGCTGAGTAAACTGTTGACGGAAATAACTCCATTTTGGAAGCTGAAAAAACATTCAATTTTGGCTGAATTCCTAGCCTAGCATTTCCCATTGAAATGACTGGAGGCGGGACTTATTCACTCTCTCCAGTTCTTATACTACCTCCATGGTCAGGCCAGACCAGTCTTTTTGTATTATTGTAATTTACGAATGGTCTGATAAGGCCTCTCTGGGGAGGGTTTAGTCGTCCACCAGACGGCTGACCAATAAGCGAACGCACGTGAGCGCATAACAACATACCTTATTGTCATAAACATCAATTGTCAAAGATCGGTCCACTCATTTCAAATCAGAGCTGAGCTCACGCCTCCCACCCGAATGCTCTGGTGAAACAAGGCTAGGAAGCGTTTTCCTGGTGACCCAACCATTGACCGAATCGATCAGTACTGTCCATAGCTTGGTTTCGTTTTGCAGTAACTGCAGTCTGCCGTCCCCATCAAAAGATTTTGACGAAGTGAATTAATTTACTGTATTACGCCAATTTCTTTCTGTGTAAAGTACAGTAAATTAATTCCTCTTTGGCTGAAATCTTTCATTGGCATCGGCAGACTGCCACTACTACGCAAAACCAAGCTATGGTCAGTGCTGATAGATTTGGACAATCAGCACTATAGCAAAATATTTTCACCTACTTGCTTAAGTCTCGGGACTGTGAGGAGACAGTTGATTTCACCTGGGGGTGGTGTATGCCTTTAAGAACAGTGTTTCTCAAACTTTTTCCGACCAAGGACCAATTGGTTTGTTTAGCAACTACTTTTAAAGGTTCAGTGACGCTTCAAGGTTTTAGGTTCTGCAAAAAAGATTGTTTTTTACATTAATTCAAGACTTTTATTTTACTAAACAGAATAATTTTAGATATCTTTTGACTTTCATTCACAAATGAAGTGTACACCAGTGTTTCTCAACTGGTGGGTCGCGACCCAAAAGTGGGTCACGGAGGGGTCATGGGTGGGTCGCGGAGCCGTGGTGTAAAAAAGGAAGTAAAAGTAAAAAAAACAACAATAAATAAATAAATAGATATAAAATAAATGTATATTAAAAATATATCCTATCATTTATAATAAATAAATAAGAAACAATAATAATAATGTTATTACACAGGCCTATTGAGGTTATATTTAGAGAATTGCATTGAATTGACTTGAACGCTAAAAAATTTGGGTCGCGACCGAATGAGAGTGGAAAATGATGGGTCCCAAGACTGTTCCAGTTGAGAACCACTGGTGTACACTATGCTAGGTTGGCTTAGAAACATGGACATTTTTTGTTAGCCCCTTACAGCCGAGCCTCTGTTATGACTTTATTGACATAAAAATTGTAAAGACCAAGTCTTAACCCTATCCAGACTGGGGGGGGGCTAAAAGTGCCCGCACCAACTTTGACGTTGTATAATTCCTTAACGACTTAAGCTATGACTACGAAACTTGGTGACTTTTCCTAAAATTTTGTTGGCTACAGTTTAGTACCAAAAGATTATGTTTATCATTTTTGCCGTTGCCATGGCAACGGTTTTCTGACAGGTATGTCTGACCAAAAATCACTGATCTAAGTCTCATTATTGTTCTTTTTTCATATTTTTTTGTTATTTCCATTAGCATCAGACAACTTTGTGAACATTAAAGTGGTCTGAAGCATATAATGATTAAAATTTAAATGCATTACCTAAATTTGATGGAAATTACATTATGGCGAGATTTTGGGCATTATAATCAGATGATGTCATAATGACGTCATAATACCAGATAATGACACAAAAATGATGTCATTCATAGATGTCCATATGCAGATCATTTCCCCAAAGTTTGGTGATCATACCGCATTCCGTTCCTGAGTTATGAGGGGGGGGTCAAAAGACCCCACCCCAGGCCCAGCAATGCCAAAAAAGCCCAGTCTGAATAGGGTTAATATGTTACTGAAGTCTCTCTGTAATGTAATAGCAATGCTGTTATGATGCAGTTGAGTGTTCACAGCAAAGAGAGAATAGTGCTTTAGATGTGCTTTAGAATGATCATTTAGCATTATACTAATCCAGCAGGTATCGATTAAAGAGACCAACGGCACAACTAGATTACAAAACTGCATTTCAGTGTCCCGAAGGACTTTTGTCAGGACCCTTAAATGCACAACTCAGGACTGTCCAAGTACAACCGTGATATACTGTGAGGTCTCCCTGCTGGCCTGGCATTTGTGGTATGCATTTTTTTTTTTTAGCATTTATCGTCTTCTCCTGCCTGGGTAATTTTTAAAATAGGACTTACTTATCTGAGACATACTGACCTGTGTCATACTGCCTTCTTGACCCCATGACCAAATGTCATGAAAACATCATAAACACCCCCCACCCTGCACTATTTACATGCGGTTCACTGATAGCCACCAACAGATTCTTATCATGGAATTACATAACTCACCCATATTCCATATTCCACACGCCATATTCCAATATCCCATATTCCGGGAAAACGGTATCACTGTGAGGCCGAGATTATCCCAGCCAGAAGGGCAGTTGGTCAGTAACATGCGATAAGTATGTAAAATGAGGTTGTTCATATGATGTTCATACTGCCACTCCGACCACAACATGCATGCACAGATCATATCGCATTCATCCCCAGCGTATCCAATGTATGGAAACATACGAATGTCGAGAAAGTGTGTTTACGTAGACGGATGCAGGAATCTATGTAAAAACGTGGCCTTGTTAAATTGCATGTACTAATAGCAAACTATGCTATACTAACAAAGGACTGGAGATTATGTAACCTGATGTAAAGTGTACATTAAGGCTGTGGTTTTAACTCTGTATGTATAGCTTATCCTAAACACAGATAACAGTTCTTAGGGCACCATGAAGGCAAAGTCCCACATACCACAATGGAGACTATAGAGTTACCTGTGACACGAGCACCAATACGCAGGGCCACTGACAGGTTTGGCTGGGCCCAGGGCAAAAAGTTATCTGAAAGGACCGTCTTCTCAATTCATATAATATAATTCCCAATTCTGACACCCCTGTCTTGGGCCCAGGGCAACATACCTGCTTGTACGCCCCATGTTAGCTGCCCTTCCCATAGGCCAGACTAGGGTGGTGAAGGGGTTTATGGGTCTCTGTGATTGGCTGTTGGGATTCACCCACTGACCTAGAGGAGAATGAAAAACATACTCAAGCAAGACAGACTGCGGCCAGTCACACAGTAACACAGCTGCCAGCCGGCCGCCATGCTGTTTTTTTTCTCCACCCGATAGCTCCTATCTTGCTTTTTTTATCAGGCAGATGCTGTGTGTTCTATTAATACATGGGAGAATAAAAATACTTTGACATGGCATAATATTGCGGTTTCATAATAATGTTATTGTTCTTGCATTTTAAGCTGTTACAGAGAGCAGGATTAGCAAAGCAAATGATGCAGCGCTGTAATGCCTATCAGATTAAAAAAATCCCTCCCGCTCAGATTTGTGCACTAGACTGGTGGCTTTCTGTGAGAGTGTGTGTATGCATGTGTGTCTGCCTGTGTGTGAGTGTGTGTTGGCCGATGTGTGTATGCCATATTTCTGTGTGTGCATGTGTGTGTATGTCTGCCTTTGTGTATACTTCGTGTGTCTGTGGTGTTTGTTCATTTGTGCTAAGCAAGTGTCTGCATGTGCCTGTGTGTGTGCATGTGCATGTGCATGTGTGTGCGTGTGTGTGTGTCTGTCTGTGTTCATGTCTGTGTGTGTCCTTGGTCTGGGGCACACACACACACACACACACACACACACACACACACACACACACACACACACACACACACACACACACACACACACACACACACACACACACACACACACACACACACACACACACACACACACACACGCACATGCAAACAATTGCTTGGCACAAATGCACAAACCCCACAGACACACAAAGGCAGGCACGCACAAACAAACATGCACTTGCTTGACACATTATCACCCTCACGACTGGTGGTGTGTGCTGCCACCTCAGCAGAGACAGGGGCTGTGTGTCTGGAGCAGGGAGGCCAACAGGAGGGGGCAAAGGGGTCAGTTGTCTCCAGGGGTGTCTTTCAGAGGGGGCACCTTGGCCCCATGTATATAGGGGGCCCACACACAGTCCGATTTATGAAGAGATATTGCTGGCGGGGTCCATTGAAGTTCATTGTACATAGGGCCCAAAATTTGCTGCTACGCCCCTGGTTTTCTCAGGCCCAGGGCTTCCCATTCTATTGTGTTGAGGGGGGCTTAAAGATGGTCTTGTCCCCGGCCCAGCCAAAGCTGTCAGCGGCACTGCGCTGGCGTAGCCACAGCGCAGATAGACCACAGGGCTAATTTGGAGTGCTGGCTGGAAGTGGTAATGGCAATCTGAGAAGTGTTTTCTTTCTGGGATGCCAACTGGCTGACAGCTGTGTCTGTGTGTATCTCTCTCCCTTGCATGCTCTCTCTGTGTGCGTGTGAATGTGCGCAATAAAGAAGGGTCATGACATGATCGTGTCACGGAGACTGTGTCAGTAGAGGCACAGTAAAGTTAGGCCGAGATTATAAAGGGAAAACAATCAGTGGCACCGGTGAGGTTTCACATCTCTCTTAACCTAGGTAACCTAGGTAACAGATACAGAGTGGGATACTACGTCTCATCATGCGCACGCAAACACACACACACACACACACACACACACACACACACACACACACACACACACACACACACACACACACACACACACACACACACACACACACACACACACACACACACACACACACACACACACAAGAAGAACTCAGATCAGTGACTTAAGTATGACCAAAAAAGCTGTTTAAATCAAGACTGAAAATCCATTTGTGGCGCTAATAGTGGTTAACCCTTCAAATAACCGAGTTAATAGACACATAGAATACTACACATGCAAACGCATACGCACACATGCACGCACGCACACACACACACACACACAGAAATGCCAATCTCGCACTTATGACACCCAGACACAGAAAAAACAGGATATGTTAGCTCTCAATATGCTTCCACTAACCCCGCAGGCTACAGAGCAAGTAAAGGTTACACACGAAGGGGTTAATGGGTTGAAAGGTCAAATTCAAGGTCACCTAGAGCAGTGGTTCTCAACCATTTTTGAACAAACCCCTTAACCCCATAAGCATCCCAACACCCCTTGACATCATCACAAGCCAGCTAGGCCACCTTAGGATTAAAATATAAAAAAGTCTAATGCCCCCCATGGCAACTGAGCAGCCCCCCTCTCAGCTATATCTAGGGCAGTTAGTAGTTAGTGGGTAAGCGGTTAGGGCATCAGACTCGTAGCCCGAGGGTTGCCGGTTCGGCTTCCGGCCTGCCAGGTTGGTGGGGTGAGTACTCCAATACTCTCCCCCATCTTCCTCCATGACTGAGGTACCCTGAGCAAGGTACTGTCCTGCCGCACTGCTCCCTTGGGGCACCATTGGGGATTGCTCCCTTGCACGGGTGAGACATGAACGCATTTTTGTTGTGTTCAGTGTGCACTTGTGTGCTGCGGAGTGCTGTGTAACAATGACAATGGGAGTTGGAGTTTCTCAGGTGGGCTTTCACTTCACTATCACATCTTCAACGCCTGCCATAGTTTCTTTCCAACAAGTAACTTCACTGAGTAACTGGTCTACATGTTCTGTACCTGATTCTACTCTGGTTGGGTGGGCTTTTTAGGTTTTTAGCTTTTTTCTTTTTTCAGTAACAGCATTTAGCCACCTCATTAGGTAGGTCTACAATCAAGTCAAGTCAAGTCAGCTTTTATTGTCATTTTCATCATATGCACAAGACATACAAGGACAAATTAAATTACGTTTTCTCTCTATACCATGCCAGGACAAGACATATACAAACTGACATTTTTCAGACTGACATAAAGTGCAGACAGGACAGGTAACATTGATGGACTGGTACAATGGACAATATAAATACAGTATAAATGAACATTTAACATTCAACATTTAACATTTAACATTGAACATTGGACATTGAACATTGAACATGTAACAGAAATAAGATAAATAAAGAATGTAGACACTACAATAATAGAAATAATAACAGTGAAAGTACAGTATAATAACAATACAAGAGGTAGGTTCCAGGACTGAGGTAGTGCAGGTAGTACAATGGAATAACTGGTGTAACTGCTATGTAATATCATGCGCTAATGTTGTACTGACATCATAAATTTGCTTCTTCTTTTACTTTGGATTAATAGAAGTACTCTACTCTAATCTACTGCCCACCTCTGAACGTTACTGCTGTGTTGTAAGGTGTCTGCTGATGCATCATATTTTTTGTGATCTTCTCTTCTCTTCTCTTCTCTTCTCTTCTCTTCTCTTCT
>NC_085875.1:14292589-14295089 GCF_034702125.1 Engraulis encrasicolus
TTAATTAGGAATTATTAATTCAGAATTAAAAACATCATGTAAACGTAGTGAATGAATCCGAGCTTCAAACAGAAGAGAAAAAAACTTGTAATTTTGATATACTGTATTTCCTATGATGCAGTACTAGACTCATTAGGCAAACACATTTTCTGCTGCTATCTAGGCAGATTAATCTGTTTTACCAGACTAGTCCCCTTAAGTGCAAGGCAGAGTTAAAAAGTAAGATGTCGTTGGTATTCCTACAGGTGGGAGGTGGAAATGGTAAGAGACCTGTAACTCATTCTTGCACATTTGTATAGTTTGGTTACACAATACACACACACAGCCAAGGTCACTCAAGACATTTAGGGCTTTTCCCATTACTAATCTCTACCCCTATCCCTACGCCTTGCCCATGCCCTTCATGCTTTCAAACAAAGCTGTAAGGTGTGGGGCTTGAAGCGCAACCGCTACGAATTGGGATATCCCTTCAACAATCAAGGAATGACACTCACAGCTGTCACTAATTCCATGCATTAGGTTGACGTTAATACATTTTTAAAAATTCATGTGCGCTTCACAGAGAAAAGGGCCATCACATATTAGGACAATGTTAAACTTAGTACAATGGAATAATTATTACCACTTCAAAACTGTCAATTGCGGCGAAAATACTTAAACTTGTGTGCTGTTGTGGGTGCTGCGGCTTGCCACCAATTTTTAAAAGAATTCGCAATGCATTCAGGGAAACCCGTCGAAGCCCTCTGTCGACGGAGTGTGGTGTCGGAAAATATCTGCACAAGCCCTACCCATCTGTCTGAACATGAATCGGGATGCCACTACGCCTACACGTGGACGTGCAAAATGGAGGCAAAGGGGATCAGCGTAGGGCTAAGGAGTATAATGGGATTCACCCATAGTCATGAATTTGCTTTATTCGCTTTCAACCTGATATTGACAAGCCTGATTTATGTAATCATGTGGCAGCTTTGTCTTGTAAACCTGGAACATTCGAAGGTTTGAATATTCCAGTTGCATTGCGCCAAATGGCATCACAGCTCAATTGCACAATGTTAACCGACTTAACTCTCTTTGCTAGCCCAATTTAAGATACGTCTCCATTGAGTAATAAGGAACTACATCACTCCGGTAGCTTTGGACGCTTTTGGTCTGAACGTAGGCTACAGTTAGCCAGTCCCCAACAGGTCAGCCAGTCTGAGCCCCTTGAACTCTGCCGTTTTACCAGTCCATAGGCGTGCACAGATAGGGACAAGGTGGTGCTAAAGCACGTGCCCCTTTGCCCTACTGAACAAAAAATGATCATCTAAATGCTTCTCGAAGCATCAAAATGTGACAATAGTGACCCAAATGCATCACAATGTTACAATAGTGACCCAAATGCATCAAAATGTGACAATAGTGACCCAAAATAATATATAGCCTATAGCCTAGTAAGGTTGCCAGACGTTTCACATGCACCACCCTTGAGCACCCTTCAGCAACGTTTGATTCAAAGGTGAAGCAGCTGTGGGAGGTGAGGTAATGTATATCCTTTAAAAGTCCTCCTGATGCTATGCTGTTTTGTTCAAACAACAGTCCCCCTCCCTCTTCAAGCATTCAAAATGTTTATTATATTTTTTTCCCTTGCTGACCCTTTATTTTGGAGTGCTTTTCTAAAACGCTGTAGGGGTGCCAATCAGTGGTTGTCCCCTGGGGATCTATAAGCAGTTGTTCCGCCACTGGTGCTAGCCCAAACGATATGTCAGTCCATTAGTGGTGTGAACAATGATCGATTCGGCAATCCAATCCAAATGCGGGACATGGACAATCCAGGATCGATGCGGCAAGTTCCAGGATCGATGCGGCAATTTTTTTAAAGTTTCAGTTACTTCCGTGGATATTTCGAGAGCAAATGAATGTTAAATTAAATAAAAGTACTTCAAAGCATTGCAAGACTGATCCAGACTGATCCAGACTGATACAGCCAATACATTGTTGCTCAGTATCTGACTACTTGTATTGCCTCATCATGACTGATAAAACATTTGCTTTGCTTTCAGTAGAAATGTAATGCAGTAGCCTCTTACTGCAGCAGGGGTCGCCGGCGACCCTATTTACTTGCTGAAAATGCTGAACTACATCATAACAACATTGCTATGACATTACAGAGAGTCATAGTGCTGCGCTAAGGGGTTAAAATGCATTGTCGAATTGAATCGGATCGGATCGAATCGGATCGCTACCTCCCGAATCGTGATCGAATCGTGATCGAATCGGATGGTGAGGGCAGTGCCAATCCACCCACTACAGTCCGTACCGTTCGAACAACCCTCCGCCCTCCCCCTCTCTGAGTGGCACAGTCACGCTTGACCACCTCTCCAACATCCGCCACCTCATGGGTCAGCAGCACCATGGCAACATGCCAAGCAGCGCCTGGCATTGGGGACGGGAAGTGACCCATATACCCAGCATGCAGCATTAGAACATGCCAGCAGGGAGACAGTGGTGGTGGTGGTGGTGG
>NC_085875.1:14300089-14305089 GCF_034702125.1 Engraulis encrasicolus
ATATGGCGGAATGTTCACACTAATTAATTCCTGGATGTATGACTTAGTGAACCCTAGGACATTCCCTATGCATCTTGCATGATGATGCAGTGTGAACATACACGTAGGGGCTGGGGCTCAGCCCGTGACTGCCCTGTCCTAATTTACCCCTATTATGTTATATAATACCTACAGTGCAAGGGTGCTATAAAGGTAAAGCATAGAGCAGGCCCAATTTAACCCCTGATCTGCAGCAATGAATGTAGCAATAATGATATTATTATTATTATTATTATTATTATTATTATTATTATTAATAATAATAATAATAATAATAATGCTTATGTTTTATGTAGTGCCTGTCAAAACACGAAGGTCGTGTAGTATGGTACCTGTGTAAATGTGTGTGTGTGTGTGTGTGTGTGTGTGTGTGTGTGTGTGTGTGTGTGTGTGTGTGTGTGTGTGTGTGTGTGTGTGTGTGTGTGTGTGTGTGTGTGTGTGTGTGTGTGCGTGCGTCTGCGCACGCATGTGCATTCATATAGCCGCTCTGTCACTGGTGGCCTTGAGTGTATCACTACTTTATGGCTCAGGAATACCCCTGATAAGGATGCATGCTTGCATATACGTATTTCACCTATCATACAGTAACCCACATTCTTTCACCTTCTTCACGTGGCAGTAGAAAAAAAAAAGAAACAAAAATAGATTTCTCTCTCAGTCTCGCTCTCTCTTGAAACATTGTAATGCAGGTTTTTCTCTTCTTTAAGGTGAACATGGTCAGCTTAGGCCAAATGAATAACAATGTCAGCAGCACATGTGTACTTCATGATGAGGCCAATGTCCATGATTAGACAGCCCTGTGCTTTTATAGAGCAAATAGCAAGGCAGACAGACAGGCCGTGACCTTCCTGTGGCCAGTGCTGCCTGCTGGAAAGGTTTCAAGCATGCTACACACGTACGTAGGTGGTCTGTAAGGCCTTGCGGAACCTGTGTCAGAAATATCTTACGTAATAACATTACGAAGTAATGTTTTCGTCGTCTTTCATGTATCATCAATTTCCTGTAGCTCCAGTGTGTGTCTGTTTATGTGTGAGCACTACACGTTGTATTGGATTAACCTAATGTGTATCTATAAATTACTAATACTAAAAAGATACAGAGTACAGTTCAGAAGAGTAGAGAAACTTTATTCATCCCCGGGGGTAAATCAAGGTGTCAAGTAGCTTACATAAATACACACCTTAATTTCCCCCGGGGATCAATAAAGTTACTCTACTCTTCTCTACTCTACTCTAATGTTTTTACTTTTTGTAATTCATAGACTTGTAGACTCACAGGATTAACTCCATTCCTGTGGAAATGTTGGTAACACTTTATTGTAGGGATACATCTAGGTATTAGCACTAATACATACAATGTGTTGTATGTACGTACAAAGCATGCTTTGTAATATGTACGTACAAAGCAAAATCAAACATTTGTTAGGCATGTATTCGCAAATGTCTTGTTCATGCACAATACGGGATTTATTACCATTTTAACCTTATAAGGACCTAGTAGGCCTTAGCGTTTGCTTAGTACCTTACAAGTTACTTATGCAGGCATTAACATTGTAAGTATTAGTGCTTATAGATGCATCCCTAAAATAAAGTGTTACCGAAATGTTTAGCTGCCTTGTCAATATGCTGTCACTGTGTGGGAGGTGCTCTTCTCTGAGCTTACTATACGTTGTGTTCATTAACATATTACCGTAACATATCTATTCCAAAGAGCTATATCCATGACCCTGTGTTTATTGGGTAAAGGTTTATTTGCTGTTTGAGTACTCAGTGTGTGTGTGTGTGTGTGTGTGTGTGTGTGTGTGTGTGTGTGTGTGTGTGTGTGTGTGTGTGTGTGTGTGAGAGAGAGAGAGAGAGAGAGAGGGAGCGAGAGAGAGCGAGAGAGAGAGAGAGAGAGAGAGAGAGAGAGAGAGAGAGAGAGAGAGAGAGACGCTGAGGAGATGCATAGAGTGCTGTTGAAGAGGAGGAGTGGTGTGTGTGTTTGTGTGTGTGTGTGCATGTGTGTGTGTGTGTGTATGCATGTGCGCACGTGTGTGTGCACGTATGTGTGTCTGCGTGTGTGTGTATACATGCATTTGTGTGTCTGTGCGCGCGCGCCCGTGTGTGCATGTGTGTGTGTGCGCATGTGTGTGCGCGCGTGCACGCGCCTGTGTGCGCATGTGTGTGTGTGTGTGTGTGTGTGTGTGTGTGTGTGTGTGTGTGTGTGTGTGTGTGTGTGTGTGTGTGTGTGTGCTCGTGCGGTGGCCTTTCCTGGAGAGCTCCATACGTGACACTCTACATGAACCCTCATGAAGGCGAGGGTCAAAGGTCAGACGGATTTGGAATCAAACAAAACGGCGCCAAGCCCAAAATGCTGTGGCTTTGGCTGGAAAGAGGCCTCCCTCACTCAAACAAGATATACAGCCACACAACAACCCTCCTCAACCAATAGAAACCAGTAGAAATACACCCCCCAACCCTCCTCAACCAATAGAAACCAGTAGAAATACACCCCCCAACCCTCCTCAACCAATAGAAACCAGTAGAAATACACCCCCCAACGCCCCATATCATCATCACACACACATGCATGCTCACGCACACGCACACATGCATGCTCACGCACACTCACACACATACACACGCGCGCGCTCTCATGCTCACACACACACACACACACACACACACACACACACACACACACACACACACACACACACACACACACACACACACACACACACACACACACACACACACACACACAGTAATCCATGCCAAAAAATACAACCAACTTATGTCATACTGCCCCCAACCACCTCGTGCCCATCCTCAAATACCCCCTACCCCCATCCATCACCCTCAACCATCTTATCCTCAAATGCCACCCCTCACACCCCACCCCCAAATACCACTCCAAATTCTACTATTATCCGCTAATGCAGTGGTTCCCAACCTATGGGTCGGGACCCAACCTATGCGTCGCCAAAGATCCACAGAGGGTCGCCAAGCCTTTTTGATTCTAAGGGGTTACATTTTAAATATATTTTAAATAGTCCATGTTGAATAAATGTAAATGACAAAGCATTTGTTTAAATAATACATGCATAGAAGCAACAAAATGTAGGCTAAATGTAAACATGTATTTTATATTTGACCAAAGACACAGGCAACAGATGGTATCATGTGACTCCCTCTCGTGCAGGCGGTCGCGCGGTTGGGTCATCAAAGCTTACAATAGTAAAAACATGGGTCCCTGAAGAAAAAGGTTGGGAACCACTGCTCTAATGTACCTCCGTCATCACCAAAAAATAAAAAAATAACCAATAGCACTCTTACACCCCTATGCACTACCCTGTAACCTTGCACACATGCACACCCAGTTTTGCTTGTTTGCTGGGCTGAATGTTAAAATGCAAGACGGTGTCTGAGTGACCTCAAGTTTTAGTTGTCGGGCCTGCCGTGGCCAACTGGTTGGGCACTTGCCTGCCCTGCGGCTGACCCGGGTCCTTTGCCGACCCCACCCTGTCTCTCTCCCAATTCACTTCTTGTCTACTTCTCAGTTCTCACACTGTCTTACCAAATAAAAAGTCGAAAAAGACCAACAACAACAACAAAAAGTTGTAGTTGTCTTCATTAGAGAATCTCAAGACAACAGTCCACACGTCATCCTATCCTGCCATGGAATAAAAAGTAGTCAGTTTTTCTCCTGCCCCTTTTCCTGGGATGTGCACAATCTTCCCCTTCAAGTGAGTGATCTCTCAAAGCTCTCCAAGGCCAATGTGAGTGAAGTTTGTATTCAAAGTAGACAAGTGTGAGTGCACAAAAGAAGTCTATGGAAAGGCTGGGCTTAGCCCATTCTCAATCTGTCTTTAGATCAATGAATGGATTGGAGTGCAGGCCTGGACTGCACTGGGCCAAAATGCAGGCTCTGGCATTTTTGCTCGGCCCTCTCTACATTGTCCACCAGTCTATATAAAGGACAAAAAAAAAGCTCCACAGCATTGGCCCCTGAAGGCTGTCGGCCCGCCGGGAAAATGTTCTGTATGCCAGGTTACCCGTCCAGCTTTGGAGCAGGCCAATGGCCCCCTCGCTCTCACACAGTCAATGCTCGCCTGGTCACTCAGTTCAGTTCGGGCCTAAAAAAAAAAAAAAAAAAAAACCTAAACTAAACTAAAGTACCTATTGAGATTTTCCTCGAAGTGCTGGCAACTGTCTTTTCCACAGTTTTCCGTCAGCACTGTTTTCAGTTAAGCCACATTGATGTTATCTGGTAGACAGTCTGGGTAAACAGAGAGAGAGAGAGAGAGAGAGAGAGAGAGAGAGAGAGAGAGAGAGAGAGAGAGAGAGAGAGAGAGAGAGAGAGAGGTCACCAGATTCCGAGAGATTGAGGGTCATCTCTGAGCATACGGTATAAAGTAACTTACAGAGCTCTAAGCTAACATTGTTTTTTAATGGAGGTGTTCATGTAATTAGTACTTTACTACTTCACTACTTTATATCCTCCTCGCCTCTTTTTTCTTACCTTTACTCTGTTTTTTTCTCCTTTTCTCTGTTCTCCTCATCTCCTCTCCTCTCCTTGTCCTCCTCCTCGCGCACTCCTCTCCTCTGCTGTCCTCCTCCTCGCCCCCCTCCTCTCCTCTCCTCTCCTCTCCTCTCCTCTCCTCTCCTCTCCTCTCCTCTCCTCTCCTCTCCTCTCCTCTCCTCTCCTCTCCTCTCCTCTCATCCTCTTCTCTTCTCTCTCCTCTCCTCTCATCATATTCTCTTATCTTCTCTTCTCTTCTCTTCTCTTCCTCTCCTCTCCTCTCCTCTCCTCTC
Source organism: Engraulis encrasicolus (assembly GCF_034702125.1). NCBI lineage: Eukaryota > Metazoa > Chordata > Actinopteri > Clupeiformes > Engraulidae > Engraulis > Engraulis encrasicolus. The sequence goes on from NC_085875.1 coordinate 14,304,925, forward strand.
CTCTCATCATATTCTCTTATCTTCTCTTCTCTTCCTCTCCTCTCCTCTCCTCTCCTCTCCTCTCCTCTCCTCTCCTCTCATCCTCTTCTCTTCTCTTCTCTTCTCTTCTCTTCTCTTCTCTTCTCTTCTCTTCCTCTCCTCTCCTCTCCTCTCATCTCCTCTCAT
>NC_085875.1:14310089-14327589 GCF_034702125.1 Engraulis encrasicolus
AAGAAGAAGAAGAAGAAGAAGAAGAAGAAGAAGAAGAAGAAGAAGAAGAAGAAGGAAGAAGAAAATCGTGGACTTGCATGTCTGAGGAAAGAGGTAGGAGAGAAGACCCTATTGAGCAAAAGGTGGAGTGGAGAGGAAAAAAGAGGAGAGGAGAGGAAAGGAGAGGAGAGGAGAGGAGAGGAGAGGAGAGGAGAGGAGGCTGAGGAGTGGAAGCTGAGGAGAGGAGAGGATGGGATATAGAAGGAGACGAAAAGGAGATGTGAGGAGAAGGAGATGAGATGAAAACAACACAAAGGAAGAGAAGAAAGGAAAGTATGTGAAAGGAAAGGGAAGGAGAGGACATTACAGTTTTTCTCGATTGCCTCCACACAAGTTCTGGTACTTCACACACAATTCTCGGAACATCTCACCCATTTCCCAACTCACCTAACCAATGTCACTGAACACTAAACACAATTCCTACTTAACACTCAAATTCCAGTTTTAAAACACACTCTTTTCACACCATTACACACAATTCTCTGGATTACACTCAATTTTCATAAAGAAAAACACTGGGTTTCTCATGGAACACACTGTCATTCACAACACTACAATCAACTGCAACTATGTTCACTTCCTCATCACATGGGCAAACTCTCTTCATACCGGTTTACAATCTGAAATCATCACCCCATAAGGACACACATTGCATGTCATATTGATGAAAAATGAGTGGATGCAAGGAGAAAACCCATTTGTTTAGTTTTTGAACTCAAAAATATGTTATACAAGACATAACTTTCATGTGGTTACCCAATATTTTACAATACATTAGTGCAATTTTTAAATATTTTTAAAAATATGTAAAATATATACACGTCTGTGTACTCCAAGTCTAAAAACAATATTTCAGTATTTTACTACAGAAAAATACCCTCTTTAGTAAGTAGAACACTGAAGAAAATAAGTTTCTACTGTGTTTCAAGTTGAGTATAGAGTTTTTTTTTCATAGCAATAGGCTATACAGTAATGTAATGGGGTTTTTGTACTGCCAAATAGGCAGTGGGGTTTATCTTTGTGTTATTTTTGTGAAAAAGACATAAAAATCTTTCTGTTTCTGTTTGTGTGTTGTGGGAATGAAGTTTTTCCAACTTATGTCACAGTATCCATGCAATCCAGAACAAAAAAAGCCCAAGTTACTGGGAGAAATTAGTTTTACCCTGTGCCCAACAGTGTTTTAATGGGTCTGCAAATGTGTATTGTAGTGACTGTCTGTGTGTGTCATTTGACGACAAAATGAGGTTTTTAGAAGAGAGTACATTGTTTTGAGACAAGACGTGCATTTTTCAGAGGTAGTGAAGAGTTTGGCCCGTTGTGTGTGAGGTTTGGAGATTTGTGTGTAGAGTTTTGAGAATTCGAAGACCGATTCCGAAAATTGTGTGTAGGCAAAAGAAAAACTGTAAAAGATGGGGAGAGAAGAGAAGAGAAGAGAAGAGAAGAGAAGAGAAGAGAAGAGAAGAGAAGAGAAGAGAAGAGAAGAGAAGAGAAGTGAAGAGGAGAGGAGAGGAGAGGAGAGGAGAGGAGAGGAGAGGAGAGGAGAGGAGAGAGGAGAAGAGAAGGGACGAGAAGAGAAGAGAAGAGAAGAGAAGAGAGGAGAAGAGAAGAGAAGAGAAGAGAAGAGAAGAGAAGAGCAGAATAGAGCAGAATAGAGCAGAATAGAGCAGAACAGAGAAGAGAGGAGAAGAGAAGAATAGAGCAGAACAGAGAAGAGAAGAGAAGAGAAGAGAAGAGAAGAGAAGAGAAGAGAAGAGAAGAGAAGAGAAGAGAAGAGAAGAGAAGAGAAGAGAAAAGAGAAGAGAAGAGAAGAGAAGAGAAAAGAGAAGAGAAGAGAAGAGAAGAGAAGAGAAGAGAAGAGAAGAGAAGAGAAGAGAAGAGAAGAGAAGAGCATGTTGGCTCCGGTAGGGCCTCCAGTCTGATGTCACTGAGAAGAAGAAAGTAAAAGGCTGAGGGGAGGAGACAGGCGGAGAGGTGAAGGTGGAAAGGGAAAATAGAAGGTATTGGTTTAAGTCAGGGGTCGGGAACATTTTTCATTCGAAGGGCCACTTCAAATTCGTCTGAGGGCCGCACGTTAGACTTCGGCTTTTTTGGCACACCTCAGCTGGCAGGTGCGTCGGAGATGGCACCATGGGTCACTCAGCAATAGTTTAAAGAAACTCCCGCACACTGACCATTTCGCTGTTCTTTCTTTAATAAACGACGTTTCGGTACTAGACCTTCATCAGGCAATATTGCCTGATGAAGGTCTGGTAACGAAACGTCGTTTATTAAAGAAAGAACAGCGAAATGGTCTGAGGGCCGCAAATAAACCAGGAACAAACCAGGATTTCCCCCTGCACATTGGGCCAATATTGAAGGTAGCCACCTTCAAAACAGTTCTCACCTTCTCTAGGTCCCCTGAATATAACTTAATTGTATTGCAAATGTATTTTCTAAGATTCCTTTACAAAATATGTCATATTTCATGTGAACCTGCATAACATTAAAATTATATCGGGGGGCGGATAAAACGGCCTCAATGGCCGCAAATGGCCCTCCAGACATAGGTTCCCCATCCCTGGTTTAAGTGAAAGTCAGTGGTGTAGTCTGCGTAGAACGCAGGAAGGCCTATACGCAGTATACCCACTTCTAAATTTCAGGGATTTCAGTATACCCACGTAAAGTAGATTGATCCATTATTTAGAATAGCACAAATATATACAGTATACCCACTTTAAAAAAATGCTCAAATATACAGTATACTCACTACAAAAAAGTAGACTACACCACTGGTGAAAGGTGTCTTAAAATAGTATGATTGACCAGGTATTATTTATTAATTAGTCATTATTTTTGATGTATCATCTCATAGTTCGATAAAAGACAGAGTGGGTGTTGTGCCAGTAACTCCAGGATGCATTAGTTTCCAAGTGATAATTCACAGCAGCAAGGAGTAGGGCTAAATATGAAACGAAGCATAACCTAGAGTATACTCTGTGCAAGTTTGTAGAGTTTATTATTTTATTTATAATAGATATAGTATTACATGAGCCTGTATATTAGCTATGTAATGGGCACATTTCCTTAATGCTATTTTGATTAACACCATCTGTAGGGTTTTACCGGAAACCATTTATAAGTTTAATAGCAAAAATAAACAGTAATTTGTCAGCCGCATGATCTTGTAGTTATTCTTGCGTTGCATATCCCTCTATTTCAGGAACAAACAGCCCTACGCTAGCAAAGAGACATTGAGGAAACGCAAACAAGAGTGCTGTGGGAAAAATCAATCCTCTTACACGAGCACAAATAGTCTTTTAAATAGCAGCACGCTGACTGACCCCTCAGTCCCTGACATTTAGATGGAGCAGTCTGCACGCCTGGTTATTGGGTTTTAAAGTTTGAGGAGAAAAAAAACGAGTGGAAAAAAGCTGCTCCTTGTGTGAAGCATTTGCATGTGTTCATAAAAAGTGCTGAGTCACTCAGTACCATGGGAGTGGAGCGCTATACACTGTGGATATATTGTGTGCGCAAGATTTGCTTGCCTGAATGCAGGGCCGCTGTCAGCTTTGGCCAAGCCCGGGACAAAGTCATCTGAAAGGGCCCCCCACCCGATGCATACAATGTAATGAGAACCCACTTCTAGACTAGGCCACTCCTTCTCCCTGGGCCCCCGGGACGACTGACCCCTTTGTCCCCCTCCCCTGTTGGCTTCCCTGTCTGTCTGAATGGTTCACTGCTGGGGTACTGCTGTGCGTGGAGGATTTAAAAAAAAAAAAATCTGAGTCCCACACAAGAGTGCTGTCTGATTTGTGCCCCGTGGGGATACAAACTGTAAAACACAGATTCGTCTTGGCCATGCCAGTTAGCCCTGTGTTTCACAAACTCTCCATGCCTCGCAAAAAATCCCAAAACACCTCCCTGACAACAGAAATACTTGCCAAGCTTCATCTCACTGGCTGCTGTTGCCTCTCTGGCACAGGAACGTCAATTTGTGCAGGGCCATTTCAAGGTATTTGGGGGCCGTAGGCAAAGAGGTACTTGGGCCCCCTTTTTTCCACTCCACACCATTGGGGGAGTACATAACCAGTCAGTTAGGGGCCCAAGACAATTGCCCAGTTTGCTTGCCTTGTGTGTGACAGGCCGGCATTTGTGCTCAGGTTGATGTACAGTACTGTACTTTCAACTCTTAACTAAACCGAAAAATCTTGACTGCTTCCAGAAAGAGGAGGGTAGAGGTGAGGTCTGGGGTGGGGTGAGGGGAGCTTAAGGGATGTACACTGAGATCCTGTTAACACGGGGTTATAAAATCACGGCGTCTTGGGCGGTCGAGAGAATCACAAACGAACCTCTGATGCACATTGACGTCTCAATTCTAATTCTTGTATGGAGATTCACATGCTTGAGATTCAGGGAAGCCGACGGGGGTGGGATTGGCAAAGGTGTAAGTCCTCCAGGGCCCAGGGGGGGAGGGAGGGAGGGAGGGCAGAATCGGCATCCCATTACATTGTACTGTATTTGTAGAGCAGGGGTCAGGAACCTATGGCTCTAGAGCCACATGTGGCTCTTTTGGGAACTGTATATGGCTCTTACTTATCTAGGGTTGCCAACCATCCCTTGAAATACGGAAGAAAAGTATGGGTTCCGTATTGAGCTGAAATGGGGCAAGGGAGATTAAAAAGTGTTAAAATGCAGGAAATTACATCTAAGAAATACAAAATTCTCCCAGTCGCTCACCATAATGAAGTTAACAGTTTACAACTCTATACTTAGGCTACCTGTTGTCAATAAAAGTAATACATTGACAGTAGGCTACACTCTAAAATTGTTGGGCGTAATTGAAATACATGCTTTTAATTGTATTCAGTGTTTTCAAAATGGTATGGCTCTCATGAAAATGTCTTTTTAAAAATTTGGCGTTTATGGCTCTCTCCACCAAAAAGGTTCCTGACCCCTGGTGTAGAGTAAGGGGGGGGGTGCTTTCAGATGACTTTGTCTCTGGCCTGGTCAAAGCTGTCAGCGTCCCTGCTTGAGGTAGTGCAGAGCAGACCACGTCGAGGCTAATTTAGCACATTGCCAATCCGCATTGCAAATGCCGTCCCATTGGAGCCCGCACTGATGGGGAATGCGTCAGAAGACAATAGCACTGACACAGCAGACAGAGTATGTTTACATACCTCCAAACTGTCGAGGGAAGCAGTCTGAAGGAACACATTATGAGCCTCTTAAAGTCTGTGTTTGTGCATGTGTTGGAGTTATCGCTGTCCACTTGCGATTTTGGACGTCCCAAGATGCAATCTTGTCAAGTGAAGTGTAAACATTGTCTCTGATGCGATTGGAATGACCCTCACACTTGAGATGGAATGTGTTGTTGTTGTTGTTATTAGGCTAGCCTGGGCGAAGGCTGACTGTTGACTCCGTCAAACAGTCGAAAGCTAAGAGGAATCCGTCTCCATGGAGGGTGGGAGATGGTCTGATCTGCCATTTACATTCATTGGAGTTCTGAATTCAAATTAAAACCCATATTGTGCTTTATTACCATGACTGTTACAATATAGTGTAGCAAAAGCACACAAATAACAAAACAAGAGTGTAAATAGTGTTACATTAACCAATCAGTGACAGACTTTTTGGGTGAGCTCTGCATCACCACTCTCAACTGTTTGCTGATTGGCTAAACAGGGAGTGAACCAAGCAAGGAGGGTTTTGCCAGACTATGTGCGGAGCCAAAATCTAGAGCACATAAGGATGGCATCGCCAGGCGTGTTATTACTAAGGCCCTCAGTCCATCTCAGCCCGTCTGTCTCTGCCAAGCGCTATGACAGAGCTGATTTTTTTTTCTTTTCTGAGGGCTCAGATCTGGTGTCCCAGTCCTAGGGCTGGGCAATATGACGATATATATCGTTATCGTGATATAAAAGTGTATATCGTGACATTTCTAATATATCGTTTATATCGTAATAATAATTGTATCCATTTTATACAATTGAATATCATTTAATTACATTTCATGTTGTCACAATACACACTATAAGTTAATGTAACTGTAAAAATAAGAATTAAAGGATCCATTTTAAAGAATGGTTGTGTTGCGACATGAATAAATAAAGAGCAAATAAAGAGAATAACTGAAGACGTATGTAATTGTGCTATATCGTGATATATATCGTTATCGTGATATAAAGTAATCCATTTCGTGATATTGTTTTTTTTCTATATCGCCCAGCCCTACCCAGTCCCCTTGTGAAAGAAATGCTAACAATCGCAAAGTTGGTTAAGTAAAGCGTTTCTTTGGGTGCGTTGACCCGACACGGATATGGCGGGGTGATCAGACCACACACTGGGTGTCTGTGTGTGTGTGTGTGCACATGCGTTTGTGTATGCGTATGTGTATATGTGTATACGTGTGTGTGTGTGTGTGTGTGCACATGCGTTTGTGTGTGCGTGTGTGTATATGTGTATACGTGGGTGTGTGTGCTTGTGTATATGCTTGTGTGTGTGCGTATGTGCGTGTGTGTGTATTTGTGTACTGTGTGTGTGCGTGTGTGTATATACGTGCATGTGTGTATATGTGTGTGCGTGTGTTTGTGTATGTGCCATTTGTGTACTGTGTGTGTGTGTTTGTGTGTGTGCTTCTGTGCGCATTTGTATACTGTGTGTGTGTGTTTGTGCATGTGAGCGCATTTGTGTACTGTTTGTGTGTGTGTGCTTGCGCGCGTGTGTGTGTATATACGTGCATGTGTGTATACTGTATGTGTGTGCGTGTGTTTGTGTATGGGCTTGTGTGCCATTTGCTGTGTGTGTGTGTGTGTGTGTGTGTGTGTGTGTGTGTGTGTGTGTGTGTGTGTGTGTGTGTGTGTGTGTGTGTGTGTGTGTGTGTGTGTGTGTTAGTGTGTGTGTGTGTGTGTGTGTGTTTGTGTGTGTATGCGTGCGTGCGTGCATGTGTGTGTCTGTGTGTACGGCTGTAAATAGAGAACAAACGCTGCCTTCATGTCGCGCAGACCCTCTGAATGGGCGAGAGAGAAAGAGAGAGACAATGGACGCCTGATTTCACACATTATCCAACATGCAGGCCTCGCAATATCACTAGCCATAATTAGGAGGGAAAAAACTACAGGAGCTACTCCACTGCACTCACTCCGGCAGAGAAACACAGAGAGCAGTGGACTGGTGCCATGGTGGCTCCCAACAGTGACGCCTCGATCCCTCAGGCCAGTGGTTCTTAACCTGGGGTGCGGGCACCCCCTGGGGGTGCGCCAGAGATTTCAGGGGGTGCACGGAATTTTGTTTGTGTTGAGGTTGTGACCAAAATCCAGCTTGGGAACATTATAATTAGGTCAAAACAAACCCAAATTTAGTCATGTTTTGGTCTCCATTTGATGTCCTATCCGGGAATCATAGTAATCAATTACTTAAATCCAGTATTTACTGTGTATACCATGTAGAAGTTTGGGTTGGGGGTGCGCGGCTTGTCTTGGGCACAGGTAAGGGGTGCTTTAAGAAAAAAAGGTTAAGAGCCACTGCCTCAGGCCATCATACCCGTCCTCCGGGCCTCTGACAGCTTTGGCTGGCAGTGTTGCCAGATTGGGCTGTTTCCCGCCCAATTGGGCTACTTAGGATGGCCGTGTGCGGGTAAAAATGGCATCTAGCAGAAAATGCTCAAAACCCGCCTAGAAGCACAAAATCCCGCCCAATTCTATTGATTTCTATGGCAAAAATTGGGCGGGATTTTGTGCTTCTAGGCGGGTTTTGAGCATTTTTTGGGCTGGAAATCATCAGCCTCATCTGGCAACCATGTTGGCTGGGTCCAGGACTAAGTAACCTGACACAGCCCAGCCCAACCTATCTTGGTGTGGTCCTTGTGCGGCTCTTCCATTCATGCACATCTCTTGCAGCCTTCAAGAAACAAGTAAAGACCTTCCTCTTTCGAGAGGAGCTACTAAACTAATGCTTGAGCTGGCCTAGCCCCAGGGCAGACTCTTGACATGATGTTTAGTTTAGTTTAGTTTAGTTTGTGTGTGTGTGTGTGTGTGTGTGTGTGTGTGTGTGTGTGTGTGTGTGTGTGTGTGTGTGTTTGTGTGTGTGTGTGTGTGTGTGTTTGTGTGTGTGTGTGTGTGTGTGTGTGTGTGTGTGTGTGTGTGTTTGCTGTGTGTGCACTCCTTAATGATTAAAAAAACTGAAAAAAAAACCTAATCCCTCTTTGCAACTGCACTTGTTGTTCTGTATATTTCCTGTGCACTTTGTATTTGCTTGTGATGTTGGCTTGATTATGTCCTCTTTTGAAAGTCGCTTTGGTTATAAAGCGTCTGCCAAATGCAATGCAATGTAATGTAATGTAATACTAACCCTAACAATAGCTAAAGAATGCTAAACAGTGCCCAAACCAAAACAATCCCTAACCCTACCCTGTCAGTGAGGAAAGATTATTTTTTCACAATTTTACTTTTACCAGCAACAACAAAACTACCCCAGCAAAAGGGGTCAAAACATGTGGGGTCCAGGATTTGGGCCTCACATGGAGCGAGGGCCACGTCATGTGGGTGCAGGGGTGCTGCAAAAAAAATATTGGGCCCGATGAAATATTCAAATTTTGGGCCCCCAAAATGACAAATTATGTTATCAGCATCCTTCCAGGGGCCCCTGTCAGTGCTGTCGGGCCCTTAGAATCTGTAACACCTTTACCCCCCTCACGGCACCTATGTGTGGGTGTGCTCCAGTAGCAGCGACCTCACAAAGGTAGGTTGGTGTAGTACACACACACACACACACACACACACACACACACACACACACACACACACACACACAAAGAAACAAACAAATTCAAACGAGAATAGACAGGCAACTACACTAAAACAGCACAATTGTGTTGTGTCTGTGGAGGGACTAATTACAATGACATCATTTGAAACGTCCCGCCCCACTGTCCCACTGCTCCATTTCTCGCTTATTGTTCACCGGCCACAGTGGCTAGTTACTTTTTGTCACAGTGCGGTTTGACAACGGCATTGTTTTCAGAAGGAAAGGTTTGGTGATGCACAAAATGTCCGACAACCTGCCTTAACAGCTTAATTGGATAATTTGTCGGGGCCTTGTGTAACCCTTGAGCAACAACCAATAGGAAATGTGTTCTAATAGAGCTGGGCAAACAGTGATTGGTGCACCTGTGGGGAGCTGGGTATTTAACCCATTAAGACGGGGTTATAAATCTGCTGTTACCAGGATGGCAATGACCGAGTCGTAGTGCATTACTAAAGGCCCTGTGTTACGTCATAGTTGGTTGTTGTCTGTTCAATGACTATTACAGCGTGCCACAGGAGGTACGGCATGCATTAAGGGGTGTTACATCTGTGTCTTCACCACAATGTTTCTTTTAGCTCCCTCTAATGTTTCTCTGTTGTAAATAGCAGGGAGACTTGATTGGTGGTCGTCCCCATCAACCGGATGGGCCACACCTGTGTCACTGATTGGGTACACCTGCGGCAGCCCTTCAAAAGGACTGCCTCGAGCCGGCTGGAGGAGACTTCATTCCTGACCCGTTTTTGGCTGACACTCTTGCCGTCCTGTTTCTTGTAGCCTAACTTTGAGGCCTTTTGTCTTTTCTTTTGGATTTTGAGCTTTGATGCTCCAGTGCGTTATTTGTACAAACCCCTAGACTTTCGTAATTAAAACCTTTTTGAGCTTTCGTTTTGTGTCTGTCCCCTTATGTTGCTTGTTTTGTAACATATTGGGGGCTCGTCCGGGATATTGTCTCCCTTCCCTTTCGCATTTTTGCGCTTTTTACCAACGGGTTTCATTATTTTTTCTATTGGCTGTGCTGCTATTTTTCGTGGTGAGTAGCAGTGTTTTGGGCTTGGGTTGTCTTTTCTTTTTACTTCGTTTTTGTGGATAACCCAGGAGGGGGCTCCCTGAAGCCTCGAGCTGGGTAAGCCACGGAAGAACCGGAGTCAGTTAGGCTTTTGTTTTCAGTTTTTCAGCCTAGTCAGTGTAGGTGCAACCCCTGCCTGTTTCCTCGCCCGCCACTTGTCCTCCAACGCAGTGCGCCAATCGTTTTTTGATTCACTCTTGTTTCAATTTCAGTGAATCCTGTCTTTTTCTTGTGAAATCTGTCTGTCTGTTTGTTTTATGTGGTCCTGTATGCACATGTGTGCCGCCTCTAATCGACCACCTGCTGCTGCTTAGATTAGGCCTACGTGTAGCCTGTTCCGTAGCTCCGTTTCAACAAACCAGTTGGCCTTGATCCGCTGCTACTTGTATGGAACATTCGTTTCCTAACTGTGTGCCTGTTACTTGCCGGTTTTCTTAGGCCTATAGCCTACGCACGCTCGTGTTACAGCCATCCCGTCATTGATCAGCTGTCCATTAATCATGGCCGCCATCAAAGGTTTTGTTGAATCCCCGTCAATTTAGCAAACCCAAATTGTTGGAATTGGCCAAACAGTACAACATCGCGTTAGACACCGAGGAGCAGAAGACCAAAGATAGTATTAAAAGGAAACTCTTCGACGTCTTCACCGAAACTGGGGTGTTGCCACCTCGTACGCCAGCCAAAGGCACGTTGACAACTTCTCCATCCACTCCGCATAGTCCTTCTGAAACTATCCGTCTGCGAGAATTAGACCTCGAGCAGCGACATTTAGAGTTAGAAACAGAACTTTCAAAACAGCGACTAGAGTTGGAGCGTGACCGCCTAAAAATAGAAGCGGAAAAAATTAAAAACAAAACTGTCTTTGACGTGGCGAAGAATATCAAATTGGTGCCCCCCTTCTCTGAGACTGACGTTGAGCGGTATTTTCCGCACTTTGAGAGGGTTGCAACTAACTTTGCGTGGCCAGAAGATCAGTGGGCCTCTCTCCTCCAGTGTGTTTTGACTGGGAAAGCCCAGGAAATCTACTCATCTCTCCCAGTTGCGAATAGTGTCATCTACGCCGATGTAAAAGATGCCATCCTGCGCGGTTACCAGTTAACCCCCGAGGCGTATCGCCAGACATTCCGTAAGCTCAGGAAAAAAGCGGATCAGACATATGTTGAGTTTGGCCGTAAGAAGGAAACTTCATTTGATCGTTGGTGTGCTGTAATTAAAGCAGATGACCGAGCAAAACTACGCGAGTTAATTCTTCTGGAGGAATTCATTAGCTGTCTGCCTCCTCAAATTGCGACACATGTCAGCGAGCAAAAACCATGTCTGATGCTGCAGTCTTAGCTGATGACTTCATGGAGACTTCATTCCTGACCCGTTTTTGGCCGACGCTCTTGCCGTCTCATTTTGCAGTGACTTTGAAACCTTTTGTCTTTTCATTTTTGATTTTGAGCTTTGACGCTCCGTCACATTCTTTGTGTAACCCCTAGACTTTCGTCATTAAAACCTTTTTGAGCTTTCGTTTGTGTCTGTCCCCTTATGTTACTTGCTTTGTAACAAGGGGCTAAACCCTTCGTTTGAGAACAGCTGGGCACTGGCATGGGGGAGCAGAAGCAGCACAGGAGAGCAGCGGACTCATGAGTTTCACGGCCGGTCGGCCCGCCTGGGTGTCTTACGTTATTTGGTTCGTCGCCATGACAGGCGACACTAACCCTAACCCTAACCCTAACCTTCAAGGTACACTTTTCTAGTATGGCCCAAGTACAGTCATTTTTGCAGCTAAAAATGGCTATTTCTGGAAATTCAAAATGGTGGACCATGGAGAAGATCCTCCTTTACATGTATGAAAAATGCATTTTTTCCAGTCATAATGAATACTTCGAATTTGATGGCGGTGGTAAGTATTCATGAAAAAGGTAACATTATTGAATGGGTAGCATGAATTCTGGAAATAAACAACAAAAAATCTCACACAGTGTCCCTTTAACCCTAACCCTAACCTTAAATCGCTTGTTTGAAATGTTTGATTACCAAATGACGTAAGACGTAAGTACAATTCCCGACCAACCGTGCGTGAAACTAGTGAGTCCGAGGAGAGCAGCGGGGTGAAAGGGGGCCCGGGATTCCAAGGTGTATGTGTGTGTGTGTGTGTGTGTGCACGCATGCGTATATGTGCGTGCACATGTGTGTGTGTGCGCGTGTGCATTATTGCTGGTCATCACCTAGGTATTAGCGTAATGTTAAGAAATGTATGGCTAGACACCTCAATGGGCACTTAGGAAAAGACCATGGACTTCAGTGGACTACAGCCAAACTTAAAGTGATACTGTCCCATTTTTGGAAATAAGCTTATTTTACACCTCCCCTTGAGTAAAATAATAGACTTTTACCCTTCTCCTGTACTTCCAACCGTTTTCTAGTTATGGCAGTGCACATTTCACCTACAAGATAACAGTTAACCGCGAGCTGGTCTCATAGGACTCAATGTTAACTGCTAGCATGGAGGTAAAATTTGCACTGCCATAGCCAGAGAACGGTTGAAGATACAGGAGAACGCTAAAACCCTATTATTCAACTCAAGGGGAGGTGTAAAATAAGCTTATTTCCAAAAATGGGACAGTATCACTTTAAGGGTGCTGCAACAGTATTAGTCCTCAATGATAGGTCAAGGCAGGGCATGGACTGCACTGGTAATTTTCTCGGTGGGCTGACAGTCCCCATTTGGCCTATACAGTTGGTTTTGTTTTGTTTGCTTGTTTTTTCTAAGGGGCAGTTTAGAGGGGGTGGCCCACTGGTCAATATAGACAGAGTGGTCAATATAACGTAGACAATATATTAAGTGCAAATGTTTGAATGTGTGAGGGGCGAGTGGGTGTTTTTTTGTCTCAATCCAGCCCTGGGTATATATAGTAAGCAGGTCAGCCCTGAGGTCTTGACCCTGTTGGCTCTTTAGACAAAGACAGTGGCCCCACTGTAGCGGCCTATGGCATAACTAGCACAACAAACAGTGGTAATCTCAAGGTGGAGGTCAATGAGTAATGAAGGCTAATCTAGTGCAAAAACACCTCCGCCCATCTACCAATCAGCACAAAATAATGTAAAAGCTAATAGTTTATGCTACAGTCCCTTTTTTAGTGTAACTGCATTTATCAACATGTAATATTATGACCTGATGCATTTTATCCACATGATATTTCGGTAACACTTTACTTGACGCAGGCATCATACGTATGACATAACAGGGTCCTAACAGTGTCATAACTTAGGCATGTATGTCACATAAACATTATGTCAATGTCATAAACATTTAATGACTTGTCATTCAGTGACATTCGACTATGGTAAAGACAGCCCAAGCAATGTCACTTTCCATGACATCTTGTTTATAACTCGTCCTTGACTGTGTGTCATGACACTTTTTGGACACTGTAATGCAGTGATTCTCAAAGTGTGGTCAGGGGACCACTAGTGGTCCGCGACAGAGCTCAGGTGGTCCGCGAGTAGATTTTTATTTTTCCAAGACAAGCTAGCAGTAGGCTATAATTGTAACATTATTACAAAGCTAACTGTAGCTGAAGTCTTATTTTCAACACAACAAGACAGGCTTGTAATGTGAATAAAAAGTAAGTGATCTGCATGGAAAATAGGAGTGTCAAATTAGCCGTCAACTGTCAATTCAGTTGACAGGTGGTCCCTGAAGACTTTTGGGGGGGCCAAAGTGGTCCTCAGTCTGAGAAACTTTGAGAAACACTGCTGTAATGTCATGCGTATGATGCCGGCGTCAAGCAAAGTGTTACCGATGTTTCTTACTTTGGTATACTGTGATTAATGTTACACGGACAGTAAAATATGGGGCAGCCATGGCCTAGTGATGGGGCAGCTGTGGTCTAGTGGTTAGAGAGTTGGTCTTTCAATCTAGGGGTTGCAGGTTCCCCCCCCTGACCTCTCCATAGCAAGGAGCAAGGCACCTAACCCCACATTGCTCCAGGGACTGCAACCAATACCCTGACAAAATAATAACTGTAAGTCGCTTTGAATAAAATGAAAGCGTCAGCTAAGTGAAATGTAATGTAATGTAATGTAAAATAGCCATACAAAGTGTTGGCAAAAGGAAGGCTAAGGAGGTCGGCTGTCTGCCTGGCTGGCTTGGCTTACTGGCCAGGCCCTTTACCCATGATTCTCTGCGTGCGAGTCCCTTAGGTCCGGGAAAGGGAAATTCAGCATAAAAATAAAAATCTGGGTCACTGTGTTTTCCAAGCTCTGCGGGGGTCTTGTAGCAGCAGCGGAACGCAGAACACTGACAGCGGCGGAGAGTTCTGGAGCATGTCCTGTCCAGCGGTGAACTGGTATCGATCCAACACGCTTCCTTGGCCAGAACCCGGCAGGCAGGGTGCGGAACCAGGCCAGAGTTAGTTTGATTGGTCATGTTTGCTGCTGCAATCTCTTAGAAGATTGTGCAGGACAGGAGACAGTCACCTCTATTGGGCATCTAGATATTCTGGAGTATGGTACATGACACATAGACCTGTGTCAAAATTGTAGAGTAGCAGGCGTAGATATACGTAATTAAACCCAAAGAAAATAAGAAAATACACACTTGTTGTGGTCTGGCTGGCCAGAACAATGCTGGTGATCGTTCCCACACTGGTTATGCATTGTACAAAAGTGCTTACCTGGTTCTTTACTTTTCCTCATGTGACTGTGTGTTATAGTTATGAATATGCTGAAATCCATGTTACTGTCATGATTTGCACAGAAAAAAAAAATCAAGCTTAAAGTGCGTGAATAGTTTACTGTCTGCTTGAACACACTAACACAGTTAATGATTCTGTAGTTACTTACTAACCTTGCTAACCAAGGGGCCTTAGTAACTCAGGAACGTCCATAGAAAGAGAGAAACACACAGCTTATTGTTCAGTCCAGTCCAGTTTAGTCCAGTCACCTGCAATCCCAGGCCCGCTCCCAAGACATACACACTACATGTATTTAGAGTAATTCATGTTGACACATGCGATCTGGTGATGATTTTTATGATGAGTCTTGACCGCACTGGACTCGGCAGCGTTTGCTCCAGCCAGTGCTGGATGTATGCTTAACCCTGGGAGGCCAACTGTTGCAGTATTGCAACATCAAATTTAATTCTTCGAAAACAGATCTTGTCATTTTTTTCCCCCTGCATGAAAACATTTTCATTGCTAATAAGATCCTATTGTTCAGTCTTGCAGTGATATCAGATGGTGGATTGTGCAATTGTGCATAAAGACTTTTACGGTGACCTGTCCACAAAACTCATATGACCCGACAACCTGCCTTGAGGTGGTGCTCATTGATGCACATTGCACCTGTTTCTCAAACAGGTTTACTGTAAATATGAAATAATAATAAACCGCGTAATATATATATATATAGGGCTATAAATTAACACCAGCCAACAGGCCAAATGCTGGGGAGATTTCAGTATGGCTGGTAGAAAATGCCAACTTACTAGTCACTTTGACACATTAGTGAGTGTGTGTTTGGCTAGTAAGATAAACATGTACTGTACTAGCCAATTTGGCTGGTGATGAAAAAAGTAAATTTAGCCTATTATATATATAAAAATCAGATATATTCATATCAGAGATATATATATAAGCTATATATGTGCAATTGTAATTATAATACACAGCCGGTATTAGCTGATTTCAAGGAAATTTCTCTTTGAGAACTAGAGCATCAGTCTGCGCATGTGTGTACAGTTTAGCTATGGTGTGCATGTGTGTGTGTGGCCTCTATGTGTTTGGGTGTACATATAGTAGGTGCCCTACAGCTGCATTTCGTATATTTACATAGCCTACATGTGCCACCACATGAGATGCCACATAAGTAATGTACATGTACACGTAGAGCACAAGAGCACAATGACATCATACTGTAATACATACAAAATTGCTGAGTCATGCATCGTTCCTATCCTATCCTATCCTATCCTATCCTATTCTATCCTACACGGGACAAATAAACAGATATCGCAACAGCCATATGCAAAGCTCCGGGAGCAAAGTGTATGTCACGCAGTACATCAACATATGTTAACCGACTGTTTGTGCAACGAGCAGTGGTGGTCAAACTAAGCAGGTCACTAAATAAATAAATAGGGCAATCTGTGCATGCAATGCAGTGGCGGCCGTGGACAGGGAACCCGATAGAGAGGGACAAAGGGGACTGTTGTCCTGGGCCCAGGGAGAGAGGGGACCCAAAATTGGGTCCTCATCACATTGTATATATAGAGAGAGGGAGGCCTTTCAGATGATTTTGTTCCAGGCCCGGCAAAACTTGTCTGCAGCCCTGACCGTGGACCTCGGTATGGGCTTCCTGGTACGCCGAAATTCAGGGAAGAGTGTGGCTTCTGTGAAAGGATTTAACTTAACCGGAATGTTCTTGTGCACTGGCAGGATGTGTGTGTGTGAGTGTGAGTGTGTGTGTTTGAGAGAGAGAGAGAGAGAGAGAGAGAGAGAGAGAGAGAGAGAGAGAGAGAGAGAGAGAGAGAGAGAGAGAGAGAGAGAGAGAGAGAGGCAGACAGACAGACACAGAGAGAGAGAGATAGAGAGAGAGAGAATCGTGCAGGGGTTCCCAAACTTTACCAAGACAAGACCACTCAAATAGCATACAGTAAGATTACAGCCAAGGCCCCACTGACCATGGGCCATGCACAGTATTTTTCAGGGCACATCCCCATTCCCAACCCGCTGCAGCCGTAAACTCATTCAAGTACTACAGGAAACACAATACAGAAAATGATGACATAGTTAGTAGTATGACATAGTAGATCCATCATCTTCCTACCCTTTTAATTTCATGCCTATAGAGCAGGCAGCGCATATAGGCATATACAGGGCCAGGGCTGGGTTAACCCAACCCTTTTCAGACTGAGCTTTTTTGGCATTCCTGGGCCTGGGGGGGGGCTCTTTTGACCCCCTCCCCCCCTCATAACTCATGAACGGAATACGGTATGACCACCAAACTTTGGGGAGATGATCTACATATGGACATCTATGAATGACATCATTTTTGTGTCTTTATCTGGTATTATGACGTTATGATATCATCTGATTATAATGCCCAAAATCTCGCCATAATGTATTTTCCATCAAATTTAGGTAATGCACTTAAATTTTAATGATTATATGCTTCAGACCACTTTAATGCTCACAAAGCTGTCTGATGCTAATGGATATAACAAAAAAATATGAAAAAGGAACAATAATGAGACTTAGATCAGTGATTTTCGGTCAGACATACCTGTCAGAAAACCGTTGCCATGGCAATGGCAAAAATGATGAACATAATCTTTTGGTACTAAACTGAAGCCAACTAAATTTTAGGAAAAGTCACCTAGTTTCGTAATCATAGCTTAAGTCGTTAAGGAATTATACAACATCAAAGTACAACATCATAGTTGTATCCAGTCTGGATGAGATGGCCTGGGGCTCCTAGGCTGCAGGTTGCTGTGGGCCTCCCTTGGGAGGCAAACTTCGTAAAACAAATGTACATAGACATTGTCACAACTACGAGCTAACCTTTATACCGACTGTACCCAACATGACATGATTTTTTTTTCAATATTGCATCCTGTCACAATTT
>NC_085875.1:14337589-14350089 GCF_034702125.1 Engraulis encrasicolus
AATTCTTAGCTCATCTACATATGCAACATCCCTCTACTGCAGTGGTTCTCAAACTTTTTCAGACCGTGGACCACTTTGTCCCCCAAAAAATGTTCAGGGACCACCTGTCAACTAAAATGACAGTTGATGGGTGCTAATTTGACATTGCTTATTTCTATGCTTTTAATTAAGATAGATTGCAAGACTGTCCTATTGTGGTGAAAATTTGACTATAGCGTAATAATGTTGCAAATATACAGGTATAATGCTACTACTGCTAGCTTGTCTTGTAAAAGTAGAAATCCCCTCGCGGACCACCTGAGACCTGTCGCGTGACCACCAGTGGTCCCCGGACCACACTTTGAGAATTACTGCTCTACTGCCTAGTGAACCTAGTTATGTTCACTAGCCTTGTCAGCTATGTATATAACCTGTGTCCTGACTTACTGGAAGAAGGTGTCTTGCGTTTGGGCCAAGACCGATTGGCTCCGTGTGTTGTGTTGCCTTACTGCTCTGTGTTACTTATTTACGTTCGATACCCTCATAATCCCTCTTGTTTGAACTCTCGTAAATAAACTTCCTAGACATTTGAATCAGTTTAGTTGTTTGTTTTCTTCTCATGTTCAAACTAGATGTTTGTACGATACAGTAGGAGTCAATGCCCATCTTTTCCGAAGAATGTGTGTATGAGTCAGATTAGTATATTTTGCCTTATGCTCAGGGGCGGAGCAGAGGGGTTGGCATAGGGGCCAGGAACCCCCGGCCTCACCACTTGGGGGGGGGGGGTTGCCAGTGGCTTTCGATTGCCAAACATCTTGTAGGGGTCCCATTCTATGATATTTCGTGGGCCCAATGCCTCTGACACATCTCCCGCCCACCCTGTCCCAATACCAGTGCTCCGCCCCTGCTTATGCTGCTAACAAGCTGACAGACAAACGCCAGGGACACATGCAGGCGAAACGAGCAAAGCGAAGAGAGGCGAAATTCAGTGTCCCATTCTGACAGCTCAACGGTCATCGGAACGTCAGGGAAAGGGGGTTCCGGATGTGAACTGAAAAATATGTGTGTTTTCTCTGTGAACCATGACGGCAACCAGGGAAGCCGACAGGGGGGGTACAAACAGGTCTCTTGTCCCGGGCCCAGGGAGAGAGGGGGGGCCAGAATTGGGTCCTCTTTACATTGTATGCATTGGGGTTGGGGGCAATTCAGATGAATTAGTTCTGGGCCCAGCCAAAGATGTCAGCGGCCCTGACGACAACATGGTCGGTTCTGAAGGTATCTGGTACAGCAGGGTTTCCCAAACTGGGGTGCATGCACCCCTGGGGGTGCGTGGCCTGCCAAGAGGGGGTGCGCGAGCTGAATTGAGCAATGGCCGATTATGTAGTTTTATACAGCATTCATGGAAATTAAGTAGCTTTTAATTGTATGGTGAATTGTGTGCTTCAAGAAACATCAAGTCTATTGGAAATGAGGATTCCCTAAATGACTCTGCATAATGTGCAATGATTTGTGCAGTGAAGCCATACTTGAGTGGCCATCAGCACACCAAAACATTCACTTAGGGGGTGCGCTAACAACATTGAAATGTACAAGGGGGTGCGCGGGGAAAAACGTTTGGGAACCGCTGTGGTACAGGAAAGGTTCACCGGCACTGTTGTGGTCAGGCTGAACCCAGAAACACTGTGAAATTACCTTGTTATGTGGGTTACTCTGTCTCTGGCAGCCTGCCAGTGGTGTTGGGTGGTATAATCTGGGAAGCCGACAAAGGGGGACAAAGGGGCCACCTGTCCCGGGCCCCAGGAAATGGGGGGCCCAGAAATGGAACCAGCCCATTACATTGTAGGTACTGAGGTGGGGGCCCTTTCAGATGACTTTGTCCTGGGCCCAGCCAAAGCTGTCAGCGGCCCTGGGCATAATTAACATATTTGTTTGGAAGCGGCACATCTTTTCGTTTGAGTGTTTTTTGTCAGTGTGCACAGGAGTATAATAGCTACTCGTTCATGGTGTACGTCGGCCAGTGTCTGATTGCTAATTGCTATTTTTATTTGTGTATCTCTCCGTGACGGACAGTAAGTAATTTGCTGCAGTTGATGACAGCAAAACAAACAAATAAGCAAAAAGCAAAATAGAGGAAACACTTACTGGTAATCAAGACAGAGTCCAATTGTGAGAATATGAGCAGACACTGCATGCTGACTCTGTTGTTAATGATATTTGGAATTGGCAGCTAGACAAATAAGATGCACGCAGTATATTAAGCTGTGTGTGTGTGTGTGTGTGTGTGTGTGTGTGTGTGTGTGTGTGTGTGTGTGTGTGTGTGTGTGTGTGTGTGTGTGTGTGCGTGCGTGTGCGTGTGTGTGTGTGTGCGTGTGTGTGTGTGTGTGTGTGATGAAGCGGTCTGCACATTGTGTATTACTTTTACTTTTTCATTTTAACATATGGCAACGTTTCGATCCAACAGAGGGATCTTCCTCAGGTGTGTGTGTGTGTGTGTGTGTGTGTGTGTGTGTGTGTGTGTGTGTGTGTGTGTGTGTGTGTGTGTGTGTGTGTGTGTGTGTGTGTGTGTGTGTGTGTGTGTGTGTGTGTGTGTGTGTGTGTGTGTGTGTGTGTGTGTGTGTGTGTGTGTGTGTGTGAAATTGGTAGAAATTGGTTGTTGTTTTGACAGCTACATGGAAACGTGCTTTTCCTCCAAAATATTGAAATACCATTGTGTAATGCATTAAACAACTGTGGATATTCCTGTAAAACTATAACATTAATCTTTGGTAGTTTAGGCCATGTACATAAACTGTGTGTGCGTGGCTTACAAATCTGTGGACTCCCTAAACAACAGGCAAAAAGACTGACCAAATTCTGCTTAGTATCTGGCATAATCGGGAGCCTCTTCATTTGGAGACGGAGGTGCCACATGTATCCTTAAGACACTCAGTGAGCAGTTTCTTTTAGTTTTGTGTAAACTCCTATGAAATTTGGCTTGTGCTATGATAAACAACTATCTGTCAATCCAAATAAAGAAGTAAACTGTGTGTGTGTGTGTGTGTGTGTGTGTGTGTGTGTGTGTGTGTGTGTGTGTGTGTGTGTGTGTGTGTGTGTGTGTGTGTGTGTGTGTGTGTGTGTGTGTGTGTGTGTGTGTGTTGTGTGAGAGAGAGAGAGAGAGAGAGAGAGAGAGAGAGAGAGAGAGAGAGAGAGAGAGAGAGAGAGAGAGAGAGAGAGAGAGAGAGAGAATGCGATGCAGAGAGGCTTATAGTAAGCCCCGGCCCAGACCACACAGATAAAAAAGACACATGACCACATGTTTGTGAGCAGTCATGTAGACTAAGTATTAGAAGAGGAATATGCAAGTAATTCTCAACACAGGTTTCCCCCTTCTCCCCGAAAATGACTTTAATTTGCTCAATCTTTACACACACTTTATTTTAGGGATACATCTATTAGCACTAATACACACAATGTACCTGTATAAGTAACTTGTAAGGCATGCACAAAGAAAAATCAAACATTTGTTCGGCATGTATTCGCAAATGTCTTGTTCATGCACAATAAGGGATTTATTACCAATTTCACCTTAGTAGGCCTTAGCGTTTGCTTAGTACATGCCTTACAAGTTACTTATGCAGGCATTAACATTGTATGTATTAGTGCTTATAGATGTATCCTTACAAAAAAGTGTTACCCAATACTCAAAGCCAGGGGTTTTTCCCTCCCCCTACTTATTGGTTCTAAGCCCTGCTGCCCCTGCCCTGTATATATACCTATTCCCGTATTCTCAGAGAGCATATTTTTTGTCTGTGCAGCAGCTTTGGCTTCACATCTGTCTAAGAAGATTTCGCTGGATGAGGTCAAGATGCCGCCATCATCACACACTCCAATGTGACTTAAGCATCGCTGCCTGCCAATTAGTCACCACCAATCCTGCAAGGTTGTCACCCAGTGAGAACCAATCAGCCACTGAAGCCACCTTTTTTTTTTGGGGGGGGGGGGGGGGGGGGGGGGGGGGGGGGGGGGGGGGGGGGGGGGGGCTTGGGAATGTTATAACATGCTATCATAAGCTATCACACACGCAGTTTGACTCCAATGTGAACATTCCTGATGCCACAGTCATCCCCTTTCTTTGGAAAATGAACTTGTATTTTTCAGACTTCACTTTCACGATAATAATAGCACCCCCACTCCCCCATCCAACTCCACACCCTCCACATGTTACCCTCACTGGTGATTAATCACCAAACACCAGCAGCCCAGCATTAGTGCCACCCAGTGAAAACCAAACACAGAAGAATATTTTTTTTCTCATCATCATTTTTCACACGGCCAATGGGAGAGCTGAGCTGAGCTGAGCTGAGCTGAGCTGAGCTACTGAAATGACAGATGAGTTTCCGCCATGTAAGTTTAGGACGTGAGTACTGTAGGGTTATCTCCAGATAAATCTGCTTTCTCTTACAACAAGTAGCATTCAAGAGCAGCTGCTGCATATGGTGCCGTATGTATCATGATATTTCCATTAACGCATGCCCTACTGATCTTCTGAGGAGAAAAAAAGTATTAGCCAGCGCTACCATGTACTGTATATAAATTTCCCATGATGGGAAAATGTACGTATAGAGAAGGTAGTAGAACAGAATGTTTATTGTGTTTATTTTTTTAAAAATAATTAATTAATAATTTAATCGATATATTTAATTGATACTTTAAAGATTCATTTCGGGCTTTCCATACTGTAATTGGCATGACAGTGTGGGAGAGTGGCAGGAAAGCAGAAGACAGAAAGTTGGGGCAGGATCGGAAAATGACCTCCGTTCGGACTTGAACCCGGGTCCCCAGGTTTATGGCATGGCGCCTTAGCCCACTGATTCATGGCCTTCATTCATATTTCTATTTTTTTATAAGATCTAGTTAATGTATTGATGGACATGCACGCATGCGTTTTCCATATCTAGTATGTGGGGTGGGTGTTAGAGTACATGTACACATCATGCCATGTGGGGATACCGCCAAAGAAAAACAAATCTCATTAAAAAAAAACGTGTTATCCAGTGTAGCCATGTTTTGCAGTATCACAACCAAAGAACACCAAATCCTCGTGAAATTGTGCCACGGTTCTTATGTGGCATACCTCGTAATCAGAGAGAGTAGAGAGAGAGAGGTTCCATTGGCCCATTGTTTCCTGGTTCTATTATGGCCCCCGTTAGGCAGACCTAGGCAGACCTAAGGACTGTTCTATTCATTGTAGGAGCATTATGACACGGCCCTTTAGGCAGACCGGAACCTGGTCGCGTTAGGTGCCCATAGAAACCTATTATGTTGGCATATCTCTATACTTAAAGAATCTCTGTCGTAATTCCTTAAAAGTGAGAGCGTGCAGCAGGGGAAACTGAACCAGATTGAAAAGCTGCCAAAAGACCAGATGTATGCCAGAAAACGAGCTGCCAATTGGATTGAACTAGATATTTAATCTACTGCTGGAATGTTTTTTTATATATATATATACACTACACTAATCTACATGGCCAGCCACAACCATCATCCTTCAGAAGCTTTGCTCTGAAACCTATCAGATGTCCCTGTGTGTGTAGCCCTGCAGCTGGCCAAAATAATCTGGGTTTTACTGGATAAACTACTGCAGTCTGCATATTAGACTGGCAATGACACTATTTTCTGGCCTATCCTGAGGAGTGTGTGCGTGCATGTGTGTGTGCATCACTGCATCTGTGTGTGTGTGTGTGTGTGTGTGTGTGTGTGTGTGTGTGTGTGTGTGTGTGTGTGTGTGTGTGTGTGTGTGTGTGTGTGTGTGTGTGTGTGTGTGTGTGTGTGTGTGTGTGTGTGTGTGTTCTTCTGAAGACCAAAGTGGGCCAGGTGCAGTAAATCTGCCCTGCATGACCAATGTTGCCAGATTGGGCGGGTGCAAAAGGGGTATGTTGCAAGGGTGCAAAAGGGGTATGTTGTCCTTGGCTCAGGGAGATTGGGGGCCCAGAATTGCGTCCCTCCCCATTACATTGTATGTATTGGGTAGGGGGGCCCTTTCAGATGTCTTTGTCCTCGGCCCATAAAAAGCAGTCAGCGGCCTTGGCTATTATAGCTACCATACCTTCCAACAAGGGTGAACAGGAACCAAGAAAAAGGCATGGGCAGTGTTGCATGGTCTAACTTGTGGAAAGGAAACTACAAAAAAAACCCTACAACGGCCACCGGGGAAGTCCAGGCCAGCAGTCCAGTCGTTCCTCCTCTCCTGCTCCCTCCAGCCAGGAAGCTATAGCCGGCGTCCAACCAGCCGGGACAGCTAGCCCTGTCACAGACATCCATGCACGGAGCCCTGGGGGACGGTGATGAGCATGTGGAGGAAACCTGACCTGGTGGCTAAGCTCCTAAGTGCTGACGCCATGCCATGAGGCAATGCCACCATCCACAAAAGCCTCCTGTCTCTCTCCTGTCTTTGCCCCTGAGGACCCCTCGCATGAACAGAGGGCCCATCTGACAAATCCCTTTCATGAAGTGCCGGGCAATTATGTCAACACCACATGAATGGTCTGGCCTGACTGTCTTCCTGGCTCCCAGGAAGTCAAAAGAAAAAGGAGGAGTGGAGGGCTGGGGGTGGGTGGCGGGCAGTGGGGACGGTAGGGGGTCATGGTCAGGTGGAGTCGGGGATGGACGTGTGGTGGTGGTGTGCCTGAGAGCATCTGTCTGAAGGAGTGTGTTGACAGGGTGTGATGTGTGTTCCATACTCAGTTTAACCTTTCATGCGGGCACTGGCGATCCTACAAACCACAACTCCGATGAAGTTGGGACGTTTGGTAAACAGTGAATAAAATCAAAATGCTATCATTTTCAAAACATTCAATCTATTCATTAGATGGAGAATAGTGAAAAGACAACATATTAAGTGTTAAAACCGAGAAAAAATATTGTTTTGGGGGACATATGTACTCATCTCTAATTTGATAAATCCAACACGTCTCAAAAGAGTTGGGACGGGGACAATAAATGGCAGCAAATGTCGAGGAAGACTAAAAACAAAACAAAAGACAACACTTAACAGTTAAATACATTAACCGATGAGATGATTTTATATAAAAAAACAGTGTTAATTCCTATCTTGGACATGATTTCACCAGCTTAAATGGTGGGTGTATTCCTTGTCATGTTTTGCAATGTTTTCCTTTCTGTAGTGCTTACAGTGTGACAGGTCTTGACCAAAAGCCCACCATTTTATCACCTGCTGGTCCTTATGATGGAGCCAAACTGTTAAAACATAGTAGAGAATGCAATTTGACCTTACTATGTGGCAGTAATCGAAGATCTCCCTTCAAAATATAATGCATGAGTGGCTTTTCATGCTGTTTAACCCTATCGTGCCGGATGCATCATATATGTCTCATCAAATTCAAAGCCCTCTCCACGCTGACACAAAAAAAAAATCGATCTGAAAAACATCCTGTGTGTCATTTCCAAACGTCCTGCAGTACACTGAAACCGCCACAAGAGAGCAGCGGTCGACAACAAGTTGACCACAGCTCGGCGAAAAACAGGAAAATGGGGTAGAAGCGGTTTCCCTGACCGACGCTGAGATTTCGTCAAATTGCATAAGGTTTGTGTACAAATTTCCGAAATATAACTCTACATCCTTTAATTTGAACACTTGCTTTGTGCAATTAAGCAAGGAAGAGTTTATATTTTTACACCGTGTTGCAGAGAGATCGTGCTAAAACTGATGAGACATATAAGCACCATCCGGCGGTGGCAGGAAGTCAGCCATCAATGCATTTCCTCCATAGGGAAACTTACAAAGCATACCACGACGATCGTTTAACAAAACACACAAGTTGTTTTACTTCAAGACAAAGATATTGCCTTAAGAAACAGGTTTTACTTGCAATTTTGAAAATGTAATGCAAAATGTTGAAATTATGATCTCGTAAAAAAATGCATTGAAGTGAATGGAGAAATGGTCCAATTGTAGTAATGGACCCATATATTCAAATTACACATCAAAAATGAATAATGATCTATATTACACTCATAAAATAGGTTGTTAAGCATTCGATCAGCTATGTTTTTACATAGATTTTTAAAAAATTACCCAACCAGGCTGTGGGAAATGTAAAATATGGTCCTGCTAAAACAAGGATAGGCTTAAAAAAATGGCAGGATCTCACTAAATATTTAAAGATAATCCTCAAATTAAATTGTCTGACAACTTTTTTTAATTAAAAAAAAAGTTGTAAATGCATTAAAAGTCATTTTTCAATGGTCATGAAATTGGAATTTTCATTCATTAAAAGCCTGATGCATCATATATGATGCATTAAATATCTCAGCGACCTTAACAAAATTTTCATTTTTTTTTTTAACATTTCTTATAAGGGACCAATATTGAAGCAAATTCCAAAATATTAGAATTTTCTCTCATTGCTTTCATGGTTCAGGTTTCACAGGGTTAAAACCCATTTATACCATTCAGCACTGTATTTAACTCTACAGATGAGTGAGAACATCTTAACCAATGCACTACTGCACCCGCATGCCATCATGGAGGCTGACTTTTGAAGCTAGCACTAACACAAGTTGGATGGTCCATTTTTACTGTAGCACAGGATGTGCAATGCTCTATTATTGTCAAAAAGAATGGACTTCTACAACTTCTGCTGACTTCTGTAAGCAAAGGACAGTTTCCCATGTCTTCTGGGTCTATTTCAAGTGAGCTCAGGTGCTTAGGAGAATGTCAATTTTCAATAGCTCTAATTCCTGGAGTGCTAGAGTGAGACTACAGCCAATATATATTTCATGATGTCATGAACCTATACAATGATTTTATTCACAAAAATATGTCTTATATACACTCAATCGTGGTACATCAAAGGGAATTCAAAAATGTATGTAATAACTATGGTAATTATTCCCTTTGCATCTTTAATTCTGAGTGACTCAGCCTCTCTGTGATGATCTTATACCTGGACACCTATATTGTCCGTCAGTACAATTCATTTTGAAATGTTCTTCTTTTTTGTTTTATCTTATTTGGATGTTTACTAAATTTCACTGATCCCCGTCCCAACTCTTTTGAGACGTGTTGGATTTATCAAATTAGAAATGAGTACATATGTCCCCCAAAACAATATTTTTTCTCGGTTTTAACACTTAATATCACTATTTTCACTATTCTCCATCTAATGAATAGATTGAATGTTTTGAAAATGATAGCATTTTGATTTTATTCACTGTTTACCAAACGTCCCAACTTCATCGGAGTTGGGGTTTGTACAATGACTGGTGCCTTGGGAGATGCCTCCTCCCACACCCCGCCCCCAACCGCGGCCCCACAGTTGCAAAAAACAGTTGCAAAATCGGTGGAAAATGCTTAAAACTGCTGCTAAAAAAAATGTAATCCAAAAAGCCAAAGAATGTGCGCACATCAGTGGCACAGGTGCTGGACCAAACATAAGATAACTGAAAAGCATTGGGAGCATTTAACAGTGTTGCGGACCTTTATTTTCTTTTAAAAAAAATAAAATAAATAATACCCATGTTATTATTGCAATGGTCCTGGGCTATTGCCCAGTCGGATCCTCCCCCTAGGACTGTCCCGGCATGCAGGACTTACAGTATATTATTAAGTTATCACCAAAATGGTCTTAATCTGTTGCTTTGTAATGTCATAGAAATGTTGCTCTAGGAATGTGGTTGAGTTTTTCAGCGAACAAGTGAGTCGGATCACATTTGCAACAAAAGGCTCCATACAACAGAGGCATAGTAAAACACAGACACAGCAAATTGTGTATGTTATGGCGGAGCCCTATGCAAGATGCATTTCCTCTGGTTGATGGGGGTCAAGTACTGCAGGTGAACCTAACTGATGAGCAGAACACGAGATGATAACTTGAACTGTACCAGTTAAAAACAAAAAAAAAGATTCTTGAACAGGCACAAGTTCTTTTTTTACTCCATTGTCTGTTATCTTATTCAGCAGAGCTCATGTCATTAACAAAACTACTTCTTGTAATTCTATGTACAGCATGTATGGGGCTGCACTACTGTAGGTATGCACTTTAGGTAGACATTTTAAGTATGCACCTAATGTATGCCTGTGGGAGCATTTCATGTCTCTGTTTTATTTTATTTATTTATTTATTTTTTTTGGTGCCATGTGTTATGTGGCAGCTATGTGTAGGACGGATTTTCCTCAGGGACAAATTTATTATAAAAATAATCTTGAATCTTGAACTGGTTCCAGAACTACAGAAGCAGACAAGTCATTAATCTGCCGTCACTTTTCTTAGAGATAAGGCGGTGGAGGTACTGTGGTGTGTTGTTAATCATTACACTTTACACAAGTCCCACATTATATTACGCTCCAGTGTACAATCCTACCGTTCACTTTCCCTGCGCCACTGAGAGAAATGGACATTGTGACAGTGTTTATAAAGACAGACATCCACATGTACGTATGTACGGGCGCGTGCGTGCGTGCGTGTGTGTGTGTGTGTGTGTGTGTGTGTGTGTGTGTGTGTGTGTGTGTGTGTGTGTGTGTGTGTGTGTGTGTGTGTACGCCTATATCTGTGGGTTTGTGTGTGTGTATGAGTGTATGAGTGTATGAGTGTGTGTGTGTGTGTGTGTGTGTGTGTGTGTGTGTGTGTGTGTGTGTGTGTGTGTGTGTGTGTGTGTGTGTGTGTGTGTCTGTTCGTCCATCTGTCTGTCTGTGAATTTGTCAGCCTGCCGTGTGTGTCACGTCTGCGAGACTCACAAAACACACACCGAGCAAGGGAAGTATGTCAAAACATCTGCGATGACACAATAAAACATATTCAGTATCCTGTGTGTGTGTGTGTGTGTGTGTGTGTGTGTGTGTGTGTGTGTGTGTGTGTGTGTGTGTGTGTGTGTGTGTGTGTGTGTGTGTGTGTGTGTGTGTGTGTGTGTGTGTGTGTGTGTGTGTGTGTGTGTGTGTGTGTGTGTGTGAACGCGCCCGTGCGTGCGTGCGTGCATGCATTTTTTTCCAGGATCTTATACCCGCAAATGTTCATGGGCTGACCATTGTGTCTGACAATGAATCGTGAACTGCATAGAATATGTTTACGCATGGTGATATAGTGTATGTTTTTTTTTATTTCCAATGCAATGCTTTTTATGTATGATCACATTGTTAATTTGCAAGTCGTTTAGCAACTCTCTGGCACGCAAACAGTTTGTGTATGTGTAAGTCATTAAAAACTAAGTACAGTCACATGTCATATACAGTCAATGACTTAGACACATACGCGGGCGCACACACACACACACACACACACACACACACACACACACACACACACACACACACACACACACAATGTGCACGAAACCACCGACACAGCCTCTGCATAACCATTCAGTGTGTCAACTATGGAAAATGCATTGCACATGACACTACAGTGCCAAAATGAAATGCTGGCAAGCATATAACTGTCATTCACAATAGACTGAAAATATATAACCACACACACACACACACGTCACACACATGTCACAAACGCGTCACACACGCGTCACGCACACATCCATTTATTGCAGCGATTAATTAAAATTCTGAACATCTAAGGAAAGAAACACACATAAGGTCTACAGTACATGTCGGGTCTGATCCTACCACCGTCACTCACCATTTGCATATAACGTCTTGACCTCCCTCAGGAGACGACTACACTGTGTACGACCTGGAAAGAAACACTATGGATGACCTGATGCTATGCTATAGTGATGGGGAAAGCACAGAAGCCAAGCGTCGATAGTAAATAAAACCTAAAGAGCACTGTCAGTTGCCATTGACGTCAACATTGCTGCTTCAGGTGCCCCAAGCAATGGCCTACACTCTAAGAAGGAATGTGTCATTTTTGACACATTTATTGCGTTAAGGTGATTTTAACACATAGTGTGTGGAATATGACACAACATGTGTATTATTCAGTTAAAATACTGTGTTTGACATCATCATCACAAACCAGGACTGTGGTTTGAATATTACACAAAAATAGTTTGTATTTCTTTGATTCCTTGTTCTTACACTATTAGTACCCCTTTCTTACACACATCTAACAATTGACACAATATGTGTTGTCCCTGAGCACACACATTTTGTGTCATTTCTGACACTTTCTGACACTACACTTTTTAGAGCGTAGTTCGTCTGCACCGATATGTTTGTCTGCCTCAGTGCTCTCATCAGCCGAGGCCCTCCAGATACTGAACTGTACTTCTGCCAGGGCCGCATTAATGCAAATGCTAGATACAGTATGGCTGCCAGAGATGGAATTTATGGCTCGTTCGCGAACGTCACAACACTAAAGGCTATCGCCTAGGGGCCCCCACCTGTCAGATGGCCAAAGCATGGGAAAAATGCTGAAAAAAAAAATCATCTGCCGTGTCAAATGCCGCTTTAGATCTTGTTCATACTTCGCTCCACAGTTGGCATGTTATCCTTAATTCCTAGCTTGGAATTAAGACGTGATCTATGTACATTTGTCGCATAATATGCCCCCCCTAGGGGCTTGCAGTAA
>NC_085875.1:14352589-14360089 GCF_034702125.1 Engraulis encrasicolus
GCGCACACACACACATACGCACCACCCATGCACACAGAATCATTTTCACAGGATCAGCAGCTGCCTGTCTTGCCTTGCCAACCTGACAGCATGAGTGGAGAAATGAGTAACGTCAATGCAGAGAACAGGACCTGTTTAAGACAGATAAAAGTATCGCCTGAAGTCAAAAGTCAGTCAAAGTCACAATTAGACTTTATTATCAATTTCTTCAAATGTACTAATAAATTACATACTATAAAGAAATCAAAGTAAAGGCCTTTTTCCACATACAACCCAGCTGTGTCAGTTGAGCTGAGTGGTGCTGTTAAGCCAGCCCGGTTTGTGTTTCCATTAGAAACCGTGTTACCCTGAGTATTGCAGAGTTAGGTTATTGCCGTTGTCACGTAGCCTTAGGCGACTTTATACAGGCTAGTTGACTTAACGTAAGGCCAACAGATAGCTCATCTATTGAAGCAAGCCATAAATAGTTTCAGCGACATCATATTTGGATACTCCTATGTTGATTTCTGACTACGATTTTAATATAAAAGTAATACAGTGTCAAACTAAACAGCATTCTAAGAGAGTTGTTTTGGTGTCTGCCATGATTATTTTTCTTATTCATCGGTGAGGATGAGCTGACGCACAGGATTCTGAGTAGTCGGCAGCGAAAAAAAACGCTCAGCTCAGTTCAGCCAGCCAAAAAAAAGAGGGCTGGTTTGTAGGCAGTGCCGTGCTATGTCGTGCCGTAGGTGATTTATCGAAGTGGACAAAAGTAAGGCCGAGTCACGTTCGCTCAAAATATAAACTAGTTCATGAATTAAAGTTAATTGAACTAGTTCAGGTACAAAACTGAAAAGCACCACACTGCACCTTTAGTTAGTGTTTGGATAGCAATGAAGGAAATGGTTAAGAAACTCCACTGTTTAAGCAAGGATTAACGATCTTGGACCACCAGCAGTCAGTAAGACTACTCTGTCAAAGGAGATTCACTTCACAGCAAAAAAGTACAGATCATTATCTCCATTCTTCATTTTTCTCTCTTTTCTCATTCGCAATTCTTCAACTCTCATTCACTCTCACTGTATTTCAATATTAAACTGACTCTTTTCTCTTTCCATCCTTTCCTCTGTCCTTCAACCTGCTCTTGATATCTTTTGTGATATTCATCCAATGCAAACAACTCAGCTGATATTCAATACACCTAATGGAACACAAACAATCTATTTAAGTGGTTGTTTTGTGAGTCGTTTATATTATTCATTGGCGCTGGGAAGAGCTTTTGTGGGATATTACAGGATTCACATTCAACAGCTTTTGTTTATCGTAGCATCTGAACTGAAGAGCTGTATTAGGTGATTAGCTGGATGGTCAAGGCTCAGGTTTCTCCTCGTTCGATTGGATGCACAGCAAACTCATTCACCTGCTCAAATGATAATTTCCCTCCAATGACCCGATGTCATGTTCCAAACATACAGACCAGCTCAAGTGAAAAGTCCTTTGTGGCTCTTTCTGCGAAATAGTACACAGGCACACACAGGCACACACACGCGCGCACACACACAGGCGCACGCACGCAAGCACACACACACATGCCTGCACACATACACACACACACACACACACACACTGAAGACATCAGACTGGCAGACTGGCAGTCAGACCGGCCATCCATTTCTGCCGTCCGTCTGTGGCAAATGAAATCGGTGAGTCGAGAGCCAAAGTCTTTAAAGCAGGGTGACACAGGGGCCGGACTCTGTCCCGATAAATCCCTGACCCCTCTCGCAAGGAGCCACTGGGGCTTGAGATTGCCTCCAGTCTGTGGGTGTGTGTGTGTGTGTGTGTGTGTGTGTGTGTGTGTGTGTGTGTGTGTGTGTGTGTGTGTGTGTGTGTGTGTGTGTGTGTGTGTGTGTGTGTGTGTGTGTGTGTGTGTGTGTGTGTGTGTGTGTGGTGTGCGTGCGCGCGCGCGTGTGTGTGCGTGCACGTTTCTGTGCGTGTGTGTTGTGTGTGTGCGCGCGCGCGTGTGCGTTTCAGTGCGTGTGTTGTGTGTGTGCGTGTGCGTGTGTGTGGTGGGTGTGCGTGTGTGCCTGTGAATGCGATGTGTGTTTCTGTGTGTGTGTGTCTGTGCCTTGTGAATGGGGTGTGTGTCTTTATCTCCTCCGCGTGTGTGTAGCTTGTGAAGCTTGTGATTGCCTCGTGTCTCTGAGCTAAAACTCAATCACTTGAGCTTTTGTCAAAGCACAGGGCCTGCCGAGAGAGCAGAACAGCCGGGCCACACCACAATGACCTTCTCTGACAAAAGCCCACGCCAAGCAAAGATGACCTGTTGAGATGGGCAGCAGTGTGTGTGCGTGCGTGTATGTGTGTGCGTGTGTGTGTGTGTGCGTGCATCTGTGCGTGCGTGTGTGTGTGTGTATGTAGTGTGAATCAAGTAGTGTAAATCAAACCGGCCTTTTGTGTGTGGCACGAAAGAGGGGATGTCGACTAGTGTCGACCAGAGTGTGTGTGTGTGTGTGTGTGTGTGTGTGTGTGTGTGTGTGTGTGTGTGTGTGTGTGTGTGTGCGCGCACACGCATGTGTGTGTGTGTGTGTGAGTGCTTGCGTGCCTGTGTGTGTGTGTGCGCGCGCACATGTGTGTGTGTGTGTACGTGTGTGTGTGCGTGTGTGCGTCCGTGTGTGTGAGAGCCTGGAGTGTGGCAGGGATGCAGCCTTCTGGCAGCCATCAAAAACATCACCTTTCCCGAATAAGAGGGACCAGTCGACCATCACCAGGGGTCATTGACCTCTGAAGAGAAAAGTGTGTGTGTGTGCGTGCGTGAGTGCGTGCGAGAGAGAGAGAGAGAGAGAGAGAGAGAGAGAGAGAGAGAGAGAGAGAGAGAGAGAGAGAGAGAGAGAGAGAGAGAGAATGCATGCATGTGTCTGTGAAAAAGAGGCCGACAGCCAGTCTAAGAGTGGGTGGGATGGGCGGGATGGGCGTAGAGGGCAGGAGGGCCAAACAACAGTCACCACCCCTTTAGACTGATAGAAATGTCAAGAAAGGTATGTGTGCGTGTGCGTGTGCGTGTGCGAGTGCGAGTGCGTGTGTGTTCGCATGCGTACATTTGTGCGGCCGTGTGTGTGTGTGTGTGTGTGTGTGTGTGTGTGTGTGTGTGTGTGTGTGTGTGTGTGTGTGTGTGTGTGTATGTACGAAAGAACACAAGGCCCTATAATTCAACTCAGAGTGGCCATATGATTAAAAATCAAACCCTTTTCTGTTGGACTCCAACGCAACTGGACGATTGGCTTGATTTGATACTCTGTACTGTATCTCTGATTGCTTAGTCTCTATTATATAGATTTGCAGAGACTGGAGTGTGCTTTTGGCTGGTTGATAGGACATTTTAAAAAAAAATGTATTCTTGACAGCTGGAGCACAGCACAGATTGGGTTTTCAGAGAGAGCGAGAGAGTGGGGGGGGGACGGGACAGAGAGGGAGATATATATAGAGAGAGAGAAGGAGAGAGAGCGAGAGAGAGCCTGAGTCAGAGTGAAAGAGAGAGAGAGGTTGCGAGAGAAAGGTTGAGAGAGAGAGAGAGAGAGAGAGAGAGAGAGAGAGAGAGAGAGAGAGGGAGAGAAAGAGGTTGAGAGAGAGAGAGAGAGAGAGAGAGAGAGAGAGAGGGAGAGAGAGGGAGAGAGAGAGGTTGAGAGAGGGAGAGAAATACTTGGCGTCTGTGTCTGGTCTGGACAGGGGTCATGAGAAATGGGCTGATTTTGATTTTGATGCAGAGCTTTTGCCCAGACTTGGAATAAATGATGTGTTAATATTTGACTCAGTACAGACGGGAGCGCACTAGGTCAAGCTGCTCTTGCTTCCGCAACGCAAGGTTCCCCCCCCCCCCACACACACACACACACACACACACACACTCTCCCTCTCTCTTTCTCCATATGCACACACACATGCACACACATGCATGCACACACAGCCCCAACCTTAGTATCTTTGTGGGGTGCACATGTTGGTGCACATGTACGGACACAGGCACACACACACACACACACACGCGCGAACACCCAAACAAAACACATACCGAAAGAAGGAAAGGAAGAAAGAAAGAAAAAAGAAAGAAAGAAAGAAAGAAAGAAAGAAAGAAAGAAAGAAAGAAAGAAAAAAAAGTCAGACAGACAGACAGACAGACAGACAGACAGACAGACAGAAAGAAAGAAAGAAAGAAAGAAAGAAAGAAAGAAAGAAAGAAAGAAAGAAAGAAAGAAAGAAAGAAAGAAAGAAAGAAAGAAAGAAAGAAAGAAAGAAAGAAAGAAAGAAAGAAAAGAAAGATAGAAAGATGTATTTGATGGAAGAAAGCCAACAAATGTTCAGGAATAAAACACAGCGAAAGAGCAGTAAGGGAGGGAGGAGGTTAGTACGGCTGGTGTCAGGGTGTGTTGTGTGTGAGAGTGTGTGAGGGTGTGTGAAAGTGTGTGAGGGTGTGTGAGCAACCACAGCATTGATCATCTACCCTTGTGCAGCTGCCTTGGACCCCGGTTGCATGTCTAGAGTAAAATTACAGTCTTATTTGTTGCCTCCAAACAAATAATTCATCGTTGTCTGATGAATCACAGTTGATCAAAACTGAAGAGTAACAAGTTGAGCGCACTGGGAGACATGTTTTTCATCTTGTCAGTGTAGCAAGAAACAGGGGCGGATCTAGCCATTTAGGGGCCCTAGGCGAAACATTAACATGAGGCCCTCAAAAGTTCTACTTGAAAGATGTACACAAAATCAGAGCCTTAGAACTCTGTGTTTTGGTGCTATTTTGTTGTTTTGTCCATTGTTTTGTATAGTTTTGTCTACTATTTTCATGTTTACCATGACTGGTGTGACAGTTGGGGGCCCCTATGGAGGGCTGATTTGGTCGGGGCCCTAGGCAATTGCCTAGGTTTGCCTAAAGGAAAGTCCGCCTGTGACAAGAAAGGATCCAACTGTACAGGAAGAGCCCACTTCTGGGTGTTGTAAAACTTCAAGGCGTCCTCAGAAAACAGCAGAATCATAAATCATTAGAACATGGAATTCCCTTGGAAGACATTATCACTCCATTACCTTAAAAGCCCCTCCAGTTGTGTGCTACTCTCAACTGCAAAGGGGTTTTGTAAATGGACATAATTTAGGAAATTATTAGAAAACAATTGTTTGATGCATTATGTTTTTTTTTCCTTCTCTAGTCATCATGTTCCGTTTTCACTGACCAACTGCTGGCACCATCATGAATTGGTACATATCACATTGGAGTGGATATGGATTCGTTGACAAAATCGTGTTCTGGACATAGGGCAGAGGAACACCCTTGGTTCCTGAGTTTAACCCCTTAGCGCAGCACTATGACTCTCTGTAATGTCACAGCAATGTTGTTATGATGTAGTTAAGCATGTTCAGCAAGTGAATGGGGTCGCCGGCGACCCCTGCTGCAGTAAGAGGCCACAAAAATATCTTGATGTGTTGTCAGGGCCGTTGACAGCTTTGGCCAGGCCTGGGACAAAGTTATCTGAAAAGGCGCCCCACTCAATACATACAACGTAATGGGGACCCTATTCCTCTCTCCCTCAGCCTGGGACAAATGAACCCTTTGGTCAGTTTTACTGTTTTTAAATGTGCTTTATAAATACAATTTACTTACTTACTTACTTACTTACTTACTTACTTATTTACTTACTTACTTACTTACTTACTTACTTACTTACTTACACTAAAATGTACCATACACAAGCAGACCATGGAGAGACCCAGTTTCAAGTCAGGACTGGGTCATAATTCCAATCCTACCCCATCTCTCCCCCACACTTATTTTCCTGTCCGACTCTTTACTGTGTTATCTCAATAAAGGCAAAAAGCCCAAAAATATCAAAAAAAGAGATTTTGTTACGTAACTGTGGGGAATGTAGGCCAACAATGCACTGGGTGGTCTGGCCTGTCCATTCACCTAATTAATTCACTCTGAAACATGTACCCTCAGCCCCCCTGCTCTTTGTTTATTGTCAACCACTCTTGATGAGATCATCAGCTGAAGCTTGTCAAGCCAAGGGCCACTTGATGCTTGAGGACTTGACCCCCAATCGGAGGAAAACAGGACTATTAAAGATCAAGGTATGTTGCTGCAGTATGAACACTAACTTAAAGTGCTACTGCAGCATCTATGCTCCAACACAGAGGTTCCCAACCTTTTCCAACGTGGGGCCCACTCGAAATTGTCACAAATGTTCCGGGCCCACTTCTGACCCAATAAAGAATAAAACTCAAATAAATCCATAGCAACACACACCAAAATATGATTATAATTAGTAGAAAATGATTTCAAGTCCCACTTGCGAATACCTTCAGGGCCCACCAGTGGGCCCCGGCCCATAGGTTGAAAATCACTGCTCTAACATTTTCTACACTTGTCTAGGTTGAGTAGCTGTGGCCTAATGAGGTTGCAGGTTTGAATCCTGTACCAGTGGGCAGAATGCGGCTGATCTACAGTATATTACACCCCGCCTCGTCCAAGGTTGAAGTGCACCTTAGACCACAGTTCCCCACGGACAGTAACCTATACCCTCCCTATAGGTAGGAAACTCGCTTCGGATGCTTCCTTCTAAAAGCCATGTTCTGTCAGGTCCGTTAAAGTGAGAAATTCTGAATGCATTGATTTCTTTATTAAAGTTGTGAATTAGATTTGTATGTATGATATGTAGATTCATAGGTATGGCTCTGTTCAGAGTGGTCCCCTTTTTCCATGAGCACCATGAAAAGCAAGAGATTCAGGAGATAGTTGCAGCATAGGGAATGCTGACCCAATTTAAGATTAGGATAGCAAATCATAGGCAGTCATGGGTGAGCGGTTAGGGCGTCTGACTTGCATCCCAGAGGTTGCCGGTTCGACTTCCGACCCGCCAGGTTGGTGGGGGGAGTAATCAACCAGTGCTCTCCCCCATCCTCCTCCATGACTGAGGTACCCTGAGCATGGTACCGTCCCACCGCACTGCTCCCCATGGGGCGCCACTGAGGGCTGCCCCCTTGCACGGGTGAGGCATAAATGCAATTTTGTTGTGTGCAGTGTGCAGTGTTCACTTGTGTGCTGTGGAGTGCTGTGTCACAATGACAATGGGAGTTGGAGTTTCCCAATGGGCTTTCGCTTTCTTTTCAAATAATTCCCCCATGAACAGAGCAGGCAACCTAATGAGAAAGAGTAGTCTATGTCATAACGTACATGACAAGTTGGAGCTGTGGAGGTGGTGGGTTGCAAAGAAATGAGCAGCAAAGAGTAGGGAAAAGAACAGAGAACTTGTGAAGGCGCCGAAATTGAAACCGACCATTGAGGAGCAAGGAGAGTCCATTAGCCAATCTAGAGCACCTGGGAGAAACTTTTATTTATTTTGGAGAGTACTTTTATTTATCCCGAAGGAAATTAAGATGTCTCTCATCTTACTATAACACAAAAAATATACAAAAAACCCAATACACATTACTGCACATTAAACATATAGCACACACTTGAGAACAATCAGC